>NC_140936.1:157256603-157481603 GCF_014529385.1 Adiantum capillus-veneris | reverse complement strand
CACACACACACACACACACACACGAAGGACTTGGAGTCCAAGCAATTTCGAACACCCGCCGAGCTACAACGGCCGGACAGACAAGTTGAGCACACGAACGGCTATTGAACCGCAAGAAAAACAATACGAACGGGTACATTCAACGCGAAAAGGCTCGGCATTAACATGGCGGCTATTAATCAGGTTGGCTTGAGTTACTTACCTGAAAAATTAGGAATTTGATATTGTTATATTAATCACGAAAAGGCTCGGCATTAACATGGCGGCTATTATTCAGGTTGGCTTGAGTTACTGACCTGAAAAATTAGGAATTTGATATTGTTCTACCCTCAAGAGGCACTGCATTTAGGAGATTTAATTCTCATGAGTAAACATAATTCCTTTTATTCTTAAAAAATGGAAAGACACAAATCTGTGAAAATGCGCTTGCCGAATGAAGAGTAAAACTGAAATAATTCTCCTTAAAAGCCCTGTATAATCAAGCTACTACATGATACAATTGAGCAGCATAAGAGTCGAGAATTTTTTTAATTCGTAACTCTTAAATGGCATAATTCATTATAAATTTCCAATCCCGCAAGATAACTTGATCTTTTCAAAGACGTTAATATAAATGTTCACTTCATTTCTCATTCTCTCTAGCCTTGTAACTCTCTAATTCTCTCTCTCTCTCTCTCTGTCTCTCTCTCTCTCTCTCATAGCCAGCTGTTTAGTACACATCGAGTAGCTTAGGTTCTTTACTAGTTTGTAACTCCCACTTTGTATCAGTTTCACTGCATGGTAACTTTCTGGTCTCATAGGAAATTTTTTTTGCAAGTTCTCCCACCCTCCTACTATTGGAAGTTTTTTAAATCTGTATATAATTTTTTTCTCACGTCTCTCTTACGTCACAACATCTCCATCTATGTGTTTACTCTCTCTATGTCTCTTTCTCTCTCTCTCCCTCTATCTTTCTCTCTCTCTCTCTCTCTCTCTCTCTCTCTCTCTCTCTCTCTCTCTATTCCACCGTAGGTAACATTTTTTTCACTCTATTACACTGGGCTCTCCTCTGCACAAGTGATACCCACACAAAAATTAATGCAATTAGTGGCTAACTATATCTCAGGAAACCCAAGTCCAAGTGAACGCCCAAATTAACACAGTGCAGAAACCAGTGGAAGCCAGCCAAATCAAAGACAAGCAAACCATGGAACATCCATTTAAGTACCTACCCTCTGGCAAACTCCGACCTTCAGCCATACGTGATTTTCCCAAAGGCTGTCAACCATCATATGCCTATAAACCTACCAAAACCAAAACCAAAACCAAAACCAAGAGAATGTTACCCCATCGCAAGGCTAAAAACCTACCCCCTAATGTGTATAAGGAGAGTGAGGGAGTGTAGGCTATGTGACAGCTATAACAAGCAGAATAGATTGTTTGGATACCTGTCTTCCCATCAGGGGTAGCCCAAGTTCTAACTTGATATCTGTGTTGGATGGTGGCAGGCATAGGTCTATTCTCTCATGGTTTAGGAGCTCAATCAGTCTCCTACAAAAGGATCGATTGTACCAAAAATTAAATAAAGATTCTATTGTCCTATCAATTGTGTACTTTGTTTATTGTCTCTCTGTCCTCTTGTTAATGTCAATAATAAGTATATGGTTCTATTTTGAAGGGATATTAAACATAAACACACACACACACACACACACACACACACACACACACACACACACACACACGTCACATAGGATGTATCTATTGCTTGTTTCACTCCTTTATACATAGGACTCAAATTATTAACCTAGCCTTGCTAAAATATTTTTCTATATTAACCTTACCCTAGTCGAGATTAACTAGGAAACCCATACTTAAACCTACTAAATACTTTTTTACCTACTTTGATTTGATAGTTCCCTCAAGCTTACCCTTGTACATAACCCCACCTTATTGAACCCCTAGAGAGTTTGAGTAGGGGAACAAACTCTAGGTGTTTTTCCAGGGGTGTTATTACCCGGGTACATTATTAAACGTGTCTTTTTATGAATACGCTTCTCCCAAACATGATGATCATCAACCTTTTCCTGCCCCGATGCTCTACAAAATTCTCTATTGCCCTCACGCTCTCATGGGCTCTCTTTTACGTGCACCCTTCCACAATCACTATATGCCAGCTTATGAGCTCTATAGGTGCTCACCTTGGCTTGCCCTCTCGGGCATCGTGTGGATCTCGTCAGCATATTTCATGGTGGTCTTTGTACAACTACCTGTGGTGGCTCCCCTATTTAAAGGTGATGGAAGCTTTTGCCGCTCACTCAACCTTGATTGCGTAGAGTGTGCATGTGAAACAGAGGAATGAGGGAATTTTCCTTATTGTGGGAGTAAAGCGTGTGAATATTTGTATCCATGGAGATGGTCGAGCATGGAAATTCTTCTCAGGTTGGTGTCTAGCCCTGCTTAGTTTTTCTTTTCAATATACGCCATGTTCTTTGGTTTACTGGCTTATTGGTTTACAACTACAATTAGCATTTACTATGATTTCTTTCAAAAAAGAAAGTGTCCTACTAGTTGTTAATTTATTTGGTTCATTCTTCCCTTGGGATGTGATTTTTGTCACATGGACTGTGCATTTTTTAGGATGGGTCTGCTATAAATAAACTACATCCTAATTTTAATACTTGCATGTTGTTTTGGTGTGCCATGATTAAACGAATAGGCACTTCATCTGGTTCGATTTTTTGAGGCCATGAGAGTGGTTGAGCAATAGATAGCTCCTTGTCATGGCTTGGTTAAGCAGGCGTAGAATCTATTCGACCTTACTTTGTTGATTTAATACTCTGCTTTAAAAAAGAGAGAGAAAGGATGGGAGGACTAATATGTGTTAAAACCGATTGGTTTTTACTTCCCTTGGGATGGGAAAATAATCAATACTTTGGCGTAGGTTATCAAATGAGTATGCTGCTTTATTACCTTTGATGTGTTTAAATAACACCATGAAGGTTCTTTTTAAGCACTAGTCGGTTCTAGTTATCTAGGGAATGTTTTTTTGACTCATACAATCTCTTTAAATGACTTTTTGGGACCTATACCATGTTTTTTTTTTTAAAGTCGCCTGATTGCTAGGTGTTTTTTAAGAGATTGCAAAGGAAGTCTTTTTTTCTTTAAAAAAACCACAATAAAGTTATCCATTGTTTGGACTTTTTTGGCACCCACCAGTAGTGATTTTGGCAGACACTAAAAGGAACACAAGCTTACTCGTCGGTCGTTAAGAAATCATATTAAGAGATCCAGTTGGTAAACATATACTTCATAGGAAGTGGCTTTAACAAAAAAAGCTACATAAACACATAATTGAAGAGACCTATGGGACAAAAATAGGGTTAAAACACTTGGATCAGAAGGGGTAGTGCCTTTTGATAAAAAAATATTCTAAATAAATATTAAAGTTCGTTAAAAATTGGGATAATTAGTTACTTTATTTATAACCTATAAACTCACTTGAATCTTAAAGGAGTGATGAACTTTTTAATTTCAAGTTAAAAATGAACCTATAAATGAACTAAAGGAAACACACCTTATACTTAAGAAATGGCTTTATTATTACAAAAAAGACAAGTAAAATAGCTCCAAAGATTCACAATTATGTTTAATAGTAGACTTAAGTTTAAAAAGGTTGTAAGATGGACATGGATAACAATTGATAGGGTTTGTCGATACTTGTAATACGTATTCAAAGCTAACAAATCTATTGTTTTGTTTACATGGATGTAGGTGAAGATGGTATCTTTTCGCAAGATCTTTTTGGCTTAGCTATTGTCCTTCATTGATGTACCCGGCCCTTTTTCACTCCATAGACAAGCAGTCAGATTACCCCTTGTACACAAACACTAGAATGATACCTTATTCTCACATTAATGTACAAAAATGAATCAAATATTGAGTCGATTTTGCGGTACTCCTTGTCCCTTGTCTAAAGCCAGATGTCTTTTGAATTGTTATATTCTTTTGTGTATAAATATTACTTTAAAACAACAACACACACACACACACACACTACACATTACTTATATGTGGCCATAAGAAGAGTAACTAAACAAAAATGTGGCTTGTTTTAGTGCATGTAGTTTTCCATGTGGCTTTTGAGAGGGAAAAGTTTGAATCTGTCTAATAAGCTAATAAAGTAAAGAAAATTCAAGCCCTTGCCTGGTGGCGCCATCGCTAGTTTTTTGAAGGCTTCAATGTCCTTCAGAGACACTTTTATCCTTCAGCAAAAGGTGGAACAACCTTGCCACTATGTGGCATGGGGTGGAGCAAGAGAAATATATGGCTCATAGAGAGGACCTTATGATAGAGTTGAAGTTTGAAGACTCAGATGCAAGTGACACGGAGGAATATCTGAGCAGTAGGCTTGAGAAGAGTAAGATATTGCACAAACCTTCAAAAAGTTGGTTGATAATGAAAAACTAAATGTTGTCGTTTTGCCTAGGGCAATTATATTTCAAAACTTGTATCATATCACATGTATTAATTGGAGAAGACAATCAATGGAGGTTATCAAAAAACTCTAATATTGTAAATGTAGCATGCAAATGGGGATACTGTAATTAATCTCTGGTAAACTTTTGATGGGTGACCATGCTAGACACCATCGTATGGTTTGGGAATTTCTTGAATTTGTTTAAACCTCTATTCACTACTTTTCAAAGTTCCTCTCCTATGAAGGGAAATGATTCTTTGAAGACATCAAGGATTTTTTTGAGATTAATACCATTTAATATTTTGGCAACATATATATTTGGATGATTATGTTTTATCTCCATAATGTAGAATTCCTTCCCAAGCTGATTTCTCTTCTTCTCTAGTGCCACTATCACTTCACAACCCCCCCCCCCCCCCCCCCCCCCCCAACCAAAAAAAAAAATAGAAAAAAAAAATCACCACAATTGTGTGCAAGCATTTCAAAGTTGGAGGAGCAACATTTCCAAATTTCGAAGTCCCAAGATAATATTCCCATTGCTAAAGGGAAACGCTCTGTCTAAAACAAGAAAAAAGATATCTTGTAAGTCATAGTAGATAAGGATGCAAGCTTGAAACAATGTCCTTGAAATTTCAAATACTATTTACAAATATATATAATGTGGTGGTAACCCTGAACATATTTGTCTTTTTTAGTATCAAATTAAAAAGACAAATATGTTTAGGGTTAATAGAACATATTATGTATTTGTGGAGTTATCTAGTTTCAAATTAAATTTTTTTGTAATTCAAATCATTAAATTTACAATTAATGACACACATTAGACATATAAGGTTGTGTGTCTACCTAAAGAAGTAAAGCCTTGGGTATCTATGTGTGTCCAAATGCATGTATGTGTGTGTGTGTATATGTGTAGTAATCCACACACGATAGGTCTAAATCTTAGCCGCCAAAGTGCACGAACATATCTTTGCGCTTGGTTATTTGATATTTATATCCAAAAAGAAACTTGTGCAAAAAATAAACCCCTCTTTTACCAGAATAGGATACTCATCCATAATCCACTAGATATATTTACCATGACCAAAATTCCTAGTCTAGGATATTTACAAAATATTAGTGAATGGTGGCAATATACAAACAAAATATTTTGAGGTGGTCGTGTAGGCAAAAATAATAGAACTACTCCACCTATCTCCCTTATCAAATCCAATCTACAAACATTAATTCACATGTAAATTACACCACTCTATCTATCCCAAATCGATCCTAAACTATAGCAACACAATAATTTGCCAAGTCTCCCTAAGTCATCACTCAAGAGGCTGGACAAAATCATTCAAGATGCAAAAATAGGTAATCACAATTTGGAGATTGTCTCTATTTTCACCTCTGATAGAAACAACTTGGAGCTTATTTATCATGCGCATGTGGACATACTCTAAAACAATTGTATTTCCATAGACAACATCATTCTAGATAGGAAGGTTGTCCAAGTCTTGTATTGCTTTAATAAGTACAACACACTTAGCATACACACTAGCCAATGTGTTCTTCAAGTATCTGTTTTAAAAAAAAGTAACTGACTATCTTGAATGTTAACAAGTGTCCTACAGCTTTGAAATAAATCCTTATTTTGAGCACATGATTTTAATGAGGTTACAAAAAGAACTCTCTTTGAAACAAGGTGAAAAGTCACTTTGGCCTGCAGAGGCAATTTTGTATTCTAAAAACTTGCTATAGAGGTAATCAGAGGGCAAGTAGGACACGTGAGTGTGTGTGTGTATGTGTGTGTGTGTGTGTGTGTGTGTGTGTGTGTGAGTGAGTGAGAGAGAGAGAGAGAGAGAGTGCAGCATTCAACATAACTTATAAGGCAATGAAAGGGTAAGAAGTAAAAATTTAAAATGTATAAAAAATAAAGCAATATTCTAGAAACTTACTACAAAGACAATGAGAGGGCAAGAAGGACATCTAAGAGGAGAGAGGGAGAGAGAGACTAGAGTAAGTGAAGCATTCAAAATAAGGCTGCTATGTCTGCTATGTCAGGAAGGAGAGAACTACAAAAGAAACATTAAAAGTTAAGGCTATCACATCTCCACCATTAGATCTATATGAACATCAGTGGCTCAAAACAAGTACACGAATTGCACATCACGCACTAACTCTATAGAAGCTTAGTCCATCACGGCTGTCAACTTAATCGCGTGACTCAACTCTCTCTCTCTCTCTCTCTCTCTCTCTCTCTCTCTCTCTCTCAGTCACAGCTGTGCGAAAGTACTACTGCGTCTCGGCTTCATCTCCCTGAGACACCTCGCACGTGCAGTGAACTCTGGAGTCACGGCGTCCCGAATCCTCTCTCCTGAGTCCTCAGTGAATCCAGCTTGGATATTCAATGCTTCATTTGGCTTGACAGTGAGTACCTGTCACGCTATCGCCATCCTTTCTGCACCTTGGGACTCCCTGCACAACACGGCACGCCATCATTTCTGCGGCCTGGGACTCCACAGTACGTCTTCTACGACTATCCTGCCCAACTTCTTGCAAAAGCTCTGCACGTGGACGGCATCTGTGAAAGAATGCACAATCGAGCCCAATACTAAGGCCTCTCTTGAGCAGGCCAAAAAGATAGATTTCATTCTATCAACAACAAATGATAATGTATTTATTATTAGATATTTCACTTCTAACTTACAAAATAATCCTAGCGCACAAAAATATTTAACAATGATTTAAGAAAATCAATATAAAATTAGGACATTATTAGGTCATTATATGCAATTTCAAACATCATTAAAAAATATAACGCGCATACAATACATTTCATTTGATGTCCACAACGTTTAAGCAATCATGTCAACATTCAATATTAGAAGGAATGACTTCTTTTTTAGGAAAATAATACAAACATTCAACAAAGGCTTAATGATATTGAAAACATATATTACATGCGATGATTCTACACCTCTCGTGTCTAAATCAAAAATAAGATTAGATAGATTAAATGAACATTATTCATAACTATAGAAATGTCAAAATTCTTCTTATTTTGGCAGAGGAGCTTGTGATGGTAGAATGAATTATTGATATCATGGACACAATTCATTTGATTTGATGTCCATGATTTCTAAGCAATCATCTTAATAATCACTATTAGAATGAATGGCTTCTTTCTAGAAAAAGAACAGAGACATTCAACAAAGGCTTAATGATAATGAAAACATTATATTATGTGGTGATTCTACATCTCTTATAACTGCATAAGTCAAGGGGAGATGAGGGACAATAAGTTAAAATATATGCCGACAATCACGCCTACAATCAAATGGAATTTTTATTGTGTTTTAATGAAAAATTATATTATATATTATACATATTATCACAAATGGTTTATATATTACAAATGGCCTCACTTAAATAATGTGAAAGGTGCACATTGGACATCAACATTTGGAAACAAAATAAAATGAGAAGGACGTAAAAGAAAAATATATTTTAATGTTTTTTATAAAAAAAGATAGATATAATAAACATTAAAAAAATTCAATGAAATAAGTTTTTTTTAAGTCCTTAAATCAAAGGACCCTTTGTCAATACTTTACATCAAACTCTTATGAATATACTTTTTAATCCAAAAAGATGATTGCAACTTTAGAAAATAGAATTTAAAAGATCATAATTTCTTTCATTCACGAGACTTTTAAGCCTCCTTGGGACACTTGTGAAGGAGTGAAAATTGAAGGACCTTCACCCATAGTACACCAAGGCCTTTAGCAAGCCAAAAACAAGTAAAAGGGTCACGATTACTTTCAAAAACAATAAGAAAGTTATAGAATTGTTTAAACTGGTATCAGTGTTTGGAAAAGGATTGCATCAGCTTAGTCTTGAGCCGATTGAAAATCGAGACTAGCTAGCTGCAAACCATGGTAAATGAAAGAAAAACGGATGAAATATGTGAGAAATTCATACAAACATTTTGCAAATCTCAAAATTTCTGCTAGTATTTCCGGTTTTTTTCTTTGTGAGGAGGAAACTCGATCAACATGCGCTTAATAATAGTGAGGAGGAAACACTAATTGGAATCAAGCTATAAAATGCAAGAAATATAAAGCCATGTGAAGTTGTGAAATGAAAGGTGAAATACAAAGAACTAATAGAAATATGTGTGTGTAGAATTTATTAGAATTCTAATAAATTCTAAAACAATAGAATGCAAAAAAGACATATATGTGTATGTGTGTAAAATTTACTAAGATTATGTAAGGTGAAACTTCACTTTAGCATTCTAAAACAATAAAATGCAAGAAAAGTAAAGATAGGATGTGAAATGAAAGGTAAGTTTCCATCATGCACTGAAAACTAAACTATGAAAGTCCCCCTAGCTCGGCCCAACACTAAGGGTTTCTTTTAGAAAGCCAAAGAGCCAACAAGATGTACATTATTCATAACAATAGAAAAATCAAAATTCTTTGTCTTTTTCCACAAAAGCTTGTGATAGTAGAATGAAAGTACATAATTACTTAAGAATGCAAATGTCACATTTCATATGTCATATGCCGATCAATAGAATTAACAAATGGAATATGTACTTCTATTTTACATCGAGACATATATCAACTTTTAATAATATGATACAAAGGAGAGCCACCAATTGAACCAATTATTGAAGACCCTCCCAATGTCGAAGACCAAGAAGAGGTGCTACAACCCGAAGCTGTCCTTCGGCATGAAGACAAGGTACTACGACATGGTAAGATAATCCGACGGTATCTTATTAAGTTCAAAAATTATCCTTTTGAAGATGCTAAATGGATGCAAGGAGTACAACTTAAGGATAGTATGAACCTTGTCAATGCTTACAATGCTACATTAGAGTAAGCAAATGTACAAATTTCTTTTAAATGACTCATGTTTTTGTCTTATATGACCAGTCCTCTTTTTAATTGTGCACAAATTTAACTAGTATGCATGCTTAGAATCATGTTTGTGATGACGACGTCTCTCAAACACCAAGTAGAATTTGTCACTCTACTTTGGGAGAATGAAATGGACTAAAGAGCAGACATGCTTGCGGCAACTATGTCTCCCAAGCACCAAATGGATTAGTCATCCATCTTGGAAAGATGTCGTAGGGTAAAAAAGGGATCCTCTACCCGCTAAGTACGATTGACTAATGACTAAGCCTTTATCTCTTCTACCTCATAGTCGAGGACGACTATGATTTCAAGAGAGAGGTAATGTCATAAAACCTAATATCTAACCAACCCAAATGATTTTCTCATATTAAATTGATCACTTAATGTGGGAGAATAAACGGGAACAAGTGTTAAGATATAGATATGTGCTTATAGATCTATCTCAACACGGGGCCAATAGTAAAGGGGCCCAAATGGGAGATGGTCTATCAAGAGCAAGGCTAACCAATGGAGCATAAGACCTTAGGGATAGCTTCATTGGTTAGCCTTGCTCTTGATAGACCATCTCCCATTTGGGACCCTTTACTATTGGCCCCGTGTTGAGATAGATCTATAAGCACATATCTATATCTTAACACTTGTTCCCGTTTATTCTCCCACATTAAGTGATCAATTTAATATGAGAAAATCACTTGGGTTGGTTAGATATTAGGTTTTATGACATTACCTCCAATAATGTGGGAAAAAGTCCTTTGACCTTAGGTAAGCTAGGACTGAGCTTGAGGTGGGAACCCGGCCCAAGCTCGAGGTGCTTGACCTGCTTGAGGTGCTTGTCGTGCTTGAGGTGTTTGTCCTGCTTGAGGTGCTTGATTAAGGTGCTTGAATTACTCCATGCTTGAGGTGCTTGACTTGCCGCTTGATTAAGGTGCTTGAGGTGCCTTGACATGGTTGCCTGAGATGCTTGTGGGAATACCCCCTAGTCCAAGTGCTTTGTCATGCTTGATGACTAAGGTTCTTGAGCTCCTAAAGTCAAAACGATCCCTACAAGGAGGGGGGCGAGCCTACAAGGGGGGGGGGGGGGATGAGAGAGAACACACACACACACACACACACACACACACACACACACACACACACACACACACACACACACACACACACACACACACACACACACACAAGGGAAGCCCCAGCTTGAAGAGGCAGCAAGGACACTTGTCAAGTTCCTCCTCATGTTGCCCTCATGGTGTGCCTGAAGCCTATTGGTTGGCCACCCAAGGGGTCCAATGATAATTTAGGATATTTAATTAATTGATTTTGCATTTATCAAGTCCTCTCTCTCAAAGGGGAAAGGGGGACACTTGTCCCAAGGCTACCCCTGTTGCTTGTAATGGCTCCTGCTTGTGATTGGCTAGGCCTGGAGGGGTCCAATGAGCTTCAAGCATGAGCTACAAGGGGGGGTTGACCCAAGCAAGCTAGGGGGGTGCTTAGGGGGTATACTCACCCACACACACTCACAAACACTCTCATTGTGTGCTATGCAAAGTGCAAGAGCTCCCTCTCCAAGCAAGTAGAGGTTGAGAGCCTACACCAACACTCTTGGCTATGGAGTGCAAATCCAACCAAGAGCCATGCTTCAATGCTTGAGCTTGTCATCACCTTCTTCTTCATTACTATGCTATTATGTATGCTAGCTCAAGAGTTATGATAAGTGAGGAACTAGCTCTTTCTCGTATGAAATGTTTCTTCTTCCTCTTCCCTACCCTCATTCCCTGCTAGGTCTCTCCACCTTCGAAGGTGTTTGAGGTCTTGGGACTGAGGCTTGGTATAGTTAAAGCTTTCTTCAAGTTTAGGTTATGCTATGATGTTGATGCATGAAGCTTTCCATCTTCATTGCTTCACCTAGGTCACAAGGAACTCAAAGAATGTATTGTAACAAGTCTCTCTTTATGGGAGAAATCATAATACAAATGCCTATTGGAGGGGGGACCGGCTCCACATAAATCCGGTCCTCAACTGTTGTCATGTTCTCTAAATTCTCTCTCTTGCAAAAGTATTGTCTATGCCAAGTTAACTAATTGCTATGATTATGTTGCTATCTTCAATTATGTCTACCCTCTATGCTCACAAAATCATTTCTTGAAAGTATTCTCATTAAATTCCGCTACTCTCAAATTGAATAGGCAAATTCCATTACACACACACACACACACACACACACACACACACACACACACACACACACACACACACACACACACACAAGCTCCCTTTACACAAAGGGAATGAGGGACACATGTCAGCTCCCGAGGCCAGATGCCCACAAGGAGTACCCAATTCCTATTGGGATGGCTTTGGAGGTGGACCAATGAGAATTAAGCTAGAGTAAATCTAGTTTAATTAATTTAAAAACACTAAATAAAATAACCAATGAGAATTAAGTCCTCTAGAAGACTATTGGACAGTGTCCCAAGGGGTCCAATGAGCATTCAGCAGCCCAATGGCTTGCCTGATTCTTATTGGCTAGGAGGCAAAGGGGTCCAATGAGAGTTTAGCTGAATTATTAAATTACCTAAAGCTCTCACAAAAGGGGAAAGGGGGACACATGTCAGAAGGCTATCACTTATGCTGCTTAATAGTCATTGGCTTGACCTGGGGAGGTCCAATGAGGGTAGAGCAAGAGCAAATAGCAAGAGGGCTCGCCCAAGAGAGAGGGGGGGCGGATTTTTGCAATGCATTATCACACACACACTCTCACCCAGTCTATGTGAGAAGTAAAGAAGACTATCTCTTCCCAAGCTTTAATGGAGAGCTCATCACCTACTCCAAGCTTGTGAGATAGAAGCCTACATCGATACACTCTTGGCATGTGGATGCAAATCCAACCAAGAGCCAAGATTCAATGCATGCTCATCTCCTCTACCATGCTAATTACTAAGCTAAGCTATGCTAAGATGAGTGATTATGTGAGGAGATGTACATCTTTCTCGTAAGATACTCCTTCTTCCTCTCAATCTTCTCTCATACCCTGCTAGCTCTCACCATCTTCGAAGGTGTGTGAGGTCTTGGGTCTGAGACCGGAGATAATTGATGTTGTGTTTGCTAAGTGTTTTGCTTAGTTCATGAACCTTTCATCTTCATTGCACTAGCTAGTCTTGAAGGAACACAGAGAATTGTATTGTACAATGTCTCTCTTGATGGGAGAAACCATAATACAAAGCCTTTGGAGGGGGGACCAGCTACACGCAAATCCGGTCCTCAACTATTGTCAATAGCTTAATTTCTCTCTCTTTTGAAAGTATTGTTCATGCTATCCAACTAGGTGTTATGCTTTTTGTTGCTCTCTCCACCCAAGCACTCTTGTAATTCTCATTAGGAATCTATTCTAATGAAATGCCCACTATGTTCATGCTAATTTCTGCTACACACAAGTTTTTAGGCCATTAAATGTTACATTGGTATCAGTGCACAAGGTTTCTCTTTTCTTGCTCAAGAAGGGAGGTCCTCAAGCTAGCTATAAATGGTTGGTATTATTAATTGCTTGTGAGTAAGTAGAATAGTGATTTTTCAGACTTGCAGTGCGCCTGCCTTCGTGCAGTTAATAGGGCATCACCGTCGAGAGCTATTGTCTTAATAGTGGAGTCCTACGGGGCTTGCCTACGGATTAACCACTATTGAGCTATTAGAAGCTTGACAGGAGCCGGTGCTGTTTTGGTGTTGAAAGTCACTCTCTTCTATTCCTTGTAATTAATGGTATTCGAGCCACGGGTATAGTAGCTTGAGTGCTTTTTCTAAAGGGGTAAAGAGGAGTAGAAACTAGGGCTTGAAGTGCCAAAGTACACCTAAAAAGTTCACACCTAAAAGTTATTAGAATGGCTAACAATAGTAAAGAGAGTGAAATTAATGTTGATAACTTTGATTTTGCTAATGAGCAAGCTACTGATGATGCTCCGATGCTTGTTAACTATCTTGTTTCTGGGCTTCAATAAGCCATGGGCAATCCATCTCTCCAAAGTGAAGTGCAACGGCAGCTCCGTGCTCACGGGACTCTCCAACCTCACCACCATGACGAGAGAACACCTAGGAAGCCTCCTTGTGAGACTCCCAAAAGAGGTCTCTCTCCGATTCGAGAAGAAGAAGAGAATCCATATGAAGGGCTCAAGAATTTACTTCTTGATGATGCATCTCCTTCCCAAAGGAGAACTCAAGAGCCTCCATCGAAGGAACGAGAAAGAAGTGAGTCTCCCGCTACCTCGGCGGAGATGGCTCCACGAAGACGGCGGGCTAAACGCTCTCCATCAGCACCAAAGCGGAGAAGACCATCGCACTCTTCTCCACATCATAATTCAAAGAGGGATGATAAAAAGCAAGAGAAGAAAAAGGCGAGAAAGAGGACACCCTCTTCTCCATCTTCTTCATCCTGTTCCTCTTATGAAAGTGATGGTGAAGACGACGAAGATCAAGACAAGAAAAAGGCGAGAAAGAGGTCACCCTCTTCTCCACCTTCTTCAAATTCTTCACCTTCTGAAGAAAGTGATGGTGCAACCTTTGAACCATCAAAAAGAAGAGGCCATAGGAAATCCTATGCCGCATGGAAGAGGTCGTCCAAGTTGAAGAAATTCAAAAAGGGAGGGAAAAGCATCTCTTTCCTTACCTATGATGCTACCTTTGGTGCTACGGACAAAGTCTTGGCCTTTATCCAACAGTTCGATGCGGCGTTTGGAGATGAGGGATTCACCGAGTCCTCTAAGCTACGCCATGTAGCTATGCACTTTCAAAAGTCTGCCAGGCAATTGTGGTCTAGCCTACGAGCCAACGGTGAAGCTCCGCGAACATGGAAAGCTTTAAGAGTTTCCATTATGAAGTAGTTTTTGGCCACCGATGCCAACGACAAAGTACTCACCGAATGGCAAAGCCTAAAGCTCTCTCCCTATGAATCCATCCACAAATATGTAGACAAGTTTTGGGACCTACAACTCAAAGCCACTGTTTTCAAAAAGTTGGATTTTGGAGAGCAAAGCAACAATTTTGTGCGGGCTTAACCGAAGAAATGGCGGAGTATGTCAATTCCCAAAGGCCACGTACCATATCGGCGGTAATACACCATACTATGGTGGCCTCTCGAATCAATTTCCAAACGGGGGCCAAAAGAAATAATAAGCCCACGGAAAACAAGGGTTCCAATGAGCCTAAGGGGAAGGACAATGTCCAAAAGTCTCCTAAGGGCAACTCCAACAAAGCTAAAGAGAAGGGAGTTTACAAAGGTAAAAACAAACTCTCTCTTGAAGAGCTCGAGCGTTATCGCAAGGATAACCGGTGTTTCAAGTGCGGAGAACAAGGGCATGTGTACCGCGCTTGTCCCCAAAAGAACAACCGCCAAGATCCTCCTAGAGCTTCCTTGGTTGAAATCCAAGAGGAGGAGACTCACCAAACTCACCACAAAGGATCTCCTCTATGCCATGCTTGGGGAAAGGTAAGAGAACAAGATGCTTTTATTCTCTTTGACCCTGGTTCTACTCACAATTTTATATCTATAGAGTTGGCCAACAAGCTAGGCATACAAGCTTACGAGATGGGAGATGTCCTACCCGCAGACAGTGCTTTCAAGGAGCAAGAAGCTTCAGTCACTCCCTTAATCGGAAAATTGAGGCTTCATGTTCAAAGCTATGTGGACAAAGAGGACTTCTTTATCTCTCCTCTCAAGCATGAGGATGTAATCCTAGGGGCACCATGGTTTGACCGCCTGGCTGCCAATGTTAAATTCCCTGAAAGGAGAATCTCCTTTAAGTTTAGGGAAAAAGACATGTATATAGATGCTAAGGAAATGGGTAATACTATTCCCATTGTACATACACCAGCATCAACAAGTCAATAAAGAGCTCTATTTCCGTGTACATGATTTTTGTTAAAGATTCTCAAAATGAACCTAATGCTTTAGCAAAAGAAATAAAAGCAACCAAAAGGAATTAGAGTTATCCAATTTTCTTAAGGGGTTTCAAGATGTTTTTATTGACGACATCCCTTGTGAGCTACCTCCTAAACGAGGTAATGATGACCATGCAATTGAACTTCTTCCAGGAAGTTCACCGCCTAACAAACCTCCTTATAGAGTTTCTCAAGCTCAACAAGAGGAGATTATGCGGCAAGTGCATGAGTTAGTTGAGAAGGGCATGGTTAGGCCTAGCTCATCTCCATTTTGCTCACCTATGCTATTAGTGCAAAAGAAAGACGGCACATATCGTATGTGTGTTGACTATAGATCACTAAATAGGATCACTATCAAGAATAGGTTTCCCGTTCCACGGGTAGAAGACCTATTTGATACGCTACAAGGATTGACCTACTTCAGTAGGATTGACCTACTTCAGTAGGATTGACCTAAAAAGCGGCTATCATCAAATAAGGATAGTTGATCAAGGCATTGTAAAGACCGCATTTCGCACCACATTTGGTCTTTACGAATACATTGTCATGCCTTTTGGCTTGACCAATGCACCAACCACATTCAACCGCTTGATGGAGAAGCTGTTCAGGCCTCATCAAACCTTCACTGGAGTGTTCTTTGATGATATTATCATCTACTCTAATTCATTAAACGAACACAAGCAACACCGCCAGGTAATATTTCAAGTTTGAAGAGAGAATAAACTTTATGTTAATCGAAAGAAAAGTGAATTTTTCTTGCAAGAGATTCAGTATTTAGGTCACATTATATCTCAAGATGCCATCCAAATGGATCCATCAAAGTTAGAGGTAATAAAAGGATGGCCTAAACCAAGGAATCTTCATGAACTAAGAAGCTTTATAGGTATGTGTGCATACTATAGACGCTTCATAGAAAAGTTCTCACAAATTGCGGGACCATTACATGACCTAACAAAGAAAAGTGTTAGGTATACATGGTCTGATAAGGAGAACAATGCTTTCGAAAATCTTAAAGAAAAGCTTATCTCTCAACCTGTGCTTACACTACCAGATCTCTCAAAACCATTCAAGGTCCAATGTGATGCTTGTGGTGATTGCCTTGGAGCTGTTTTGCTTCAAGAAGGGCACGCCATAGGCTATGAGAGTCGAAGGCTCGACCCTGTTGAGCAATCTCTAGGCATATATAAAAAGGAACTCCTTGCAGTTCTACATGCCTTAGACTCATGGAAGCACTATTTATTGGGGACTCCTTTCATTCTGCACGAACGGATCACCAAAGTCTTAAGTACTTCATGACGCAGACCAAGCTCTCCGACAAACAAATGAGGTGGGCAAATTTCCTTTCGCAATTTCATTTTCATATTGCTCACATTGCTGGCAAGCATAATCAAGTAGCTGATGCACTTTCAAGACGGCCGAGAGTGAATGCGGTTTCCATAGCAACTCACAATGATCTATCTTCAATGATAGATGAGTATGCTATTGATCCCGATTTTAGAGATGTGATTTCAACCCTTGCATTAGGGAAGAAAGAAGAACCATTTACTTTACAAGATGGTTATCTTCTCTACGGCAATAGACTATGTGTTACTAACTCACTACGTGAGAAAGTAATGTATGAATCTCATGCTCCATCTTATGCGGGGCATAAAGGGATTCAGTCTACCTTAAAGGAAATTGAAACATATTTCTATTGGCCTACCATGAAAGTGAACATACAAGAGTATGTTTCTAAATGTGTGGTATGCCAAAAGACAAAATTTGATAGAGGGAAGCAACTTGGATTGCTTCAACCTTTGCCAATCCCTAATTCACCATGGGAGAGCTTATCCATGGATTTTATCTTTGGATTGCCTAAGTCTATCCATGGGAATACGGGAATATGGACGATAGTAGACAGGTTCAATAAACATGCTCATTTTATACCTGTCAAAAATACTATCAAAGCCCATCAAATGGCAACCCTCTTCATTTCACAAATTTTCAAGTACCATGGCAACATATATATTTGGATGATTATGTTTTATCTCCATTTGATATTTTGGCAACATATATATTTGGATGATTATGTTTTATCTCCATAATGTAGAATTCCTTCCCAAGCTGATTTCTCTTCTTCTCTAGTGCCACTATCACTTCACAACGACCCCCCCCCCCCCCCCCCCCCCCAAAAAAAAAATAAAAAAAAAATAAAAATCCCACAATTGTGTGCAAGCATTTCAAAGTTGGAGGAGCAACATTTCCAAATTTCTAAGTCCCAAGATAATATTCCCATTGCTAAAGGGAAACGCTCTGTCTAAAACAAGAAAAAAGACATCTTGTAAGTCATAGTAGATAAGGATGCCAGCTTGAAACAATGTCCTTGAAAGTTCAAATACTATTTACAAATATATATAATGTGGTAGTAACCCTGAACATATTTGTCTTTTTTAGTATCAAATTAAAAAGACAAATATGTTTAGGGTTAATAGAACATATTATGTATTTGTGGAGTTATCTAGTTTCAAATTAAATTTTTTTGTAATTCAAATCATTAAATTTACAATTAATGACACACATTAGACATATAAGGTTGTGTGTCTACCTAAAGAAGTAAAGCCTTGGGTATCTATGTGTGTCCAAATGCATGTATGTGTGTGTGTGTATATGTGTAGTAATCCACACACGATAGGTCTAAATCTTAGCCGCCAAAGTGCACGAACATATCTTTGCGCTTGGTTATTTGATATTTATATCCAAAAAGAAACTTGTGCAAAAAATAAACCCCTCTTTTACCAGAATAGGATACTCATCCATAATCCACTAGATATATTTACCATGACCAAAATTCCTAGTCTAGGATATTTACAAAATATTAGTGAATGGTGGCAATATACAAACAAAATATTTTGAGGTGGTCGTGTAGGCAAAAATAATAGAACTACTCCACCTATCTCCCTTATCAAATCCAATCTACAAACATTAATTCACATGTAAATTACACCACTCTATCTATCCCAAATCGATCCTAAACTATAGCAACACAATAATTTGCCAAGTCTCCCTAAGTCATCACTCAAGAGGCTGGACAAAATCATTCAAGATGCAAAAATAGGTAATCACAATTTGGAGATTGTCTCTATTTTCACCTCTGATAGAAACAACTTGGAGCTTATTTATCATGCGCATGTGGACATACTCTAAAACAATTGTATTTCCATAGACAACATCATTCTAGATAGGAAGGTTGTCCAAGTCTTGTATTGCTTTAATAAGTACAACACACTTAGCATACACACTAGCCAATGTGTTCTTCAAGTATCTGTTTTAAAAAAAAGTAACTGACTATCTTGAATGTTAACAAGTGTCCTACAGCTTTGGAATAAATCCTTATTTTGAGCACATGATTTTAATGAGGTTACAAAAAGAACTCTCTTTGAAACAAGGTGAAAAGTCACTTTGGCTTGCAGAGGCAATTTACTATTCTAAAAACTTGCTATAGAGGTAATCAGAGGCCAAGTAGGACACGTGAGTGTGTGTGTATATGTGTGTGTAAGAGAGAGAGAGAGAGAGAGAGAGAGAGAGAGAGAGAGAGAGAGAGAGAGAGTGCAGCATTCAACATAACTTATAAGGCAATGAAAGGGTAAGAAGTAAAAATTTAAAATGTATAAAAAATAAAGCAATATTCTAGAAACTTACTACAAAGACAATGAGAGGGCAAGAAGGACATCTAAGAGGAGAGAGGGAGAGAGAGACTAGAGTAAGTGAAGCATTCAAAATAAGGCTGCTATGTCTGCTATGTCAGGAAGGAGAGAACTACAAAAGAAACATTAAAAGTTAAGGCTATCACATCTCCACCATTAGATCTATATGAACATCAGTGGCTCAAAACAAGTACACGAATTGCACATCACGCACTAACTCTATAGAAGCTTAGTCCATCACGGCTGTCAACTTAATCGCGTGACTCAACTCTCTCTCTCTCTCTCTCTCTCTCTCTCTCTCTCTCTCTCTCTCTCTCTCTCTCTCTCTCTCTCTCTCTCTCTCTCAGTCACAGCTGTGCGAAAGTACTACTGCGTCTCGGCTTCATCTCCCTGAGACACCTCGCACGTGCAGTGAACTCTGGAGTCACGGCGTCCCGAATCCTCTCTCCTGAGTCCTCAGTGAATCCAGCTTGGATATTCAATGCTTCATTTGGCTTGACAGTGAGTACCTGTCACGCTATCGCCATCCTTTTTGCACCTTGGGACTCCCTGCACAACACGGCACGCCATCATTTCTGTGGCCTGGGACTCCACAGTACGTCTTCTACGACTATCCTGCCCAACTTCTTGCAAAAGCTCTGCACGTGGACGACATCTGTGAAAGAACGCCCAATCGAGCCCAATACTAAGGCCTGTCTTGAGCAGGCCAAAAAGATAGATTTCATTCTATCAACAACAAATGATAATGTATTTATTATTAGATATTTCACTTCTAACTTACAAAATAATCCTAGCGCACAAAAATATTTAACAATGATTTAAGAAAATCAATATAAAATTAGGACATTATTAGGTCATTATATGCAATTTCAAACATCATTAAAAAATATAACGCGCATACAATACATTTCATTTGATGTCCACAACGTTTAAGCAATCATGTCAACATTCAATATTAGAAGGAATGACTTCTTTTTTAGGAAAATAATACAAACATTCAACAAAGGCTTAATGATATTGAAAACATATATTACATGCGATGATTCTACACCTCTCGTGTCTAAATCAAAAATAAGATTAGATAGATTAAATGAACATTATTCATAACTATAGAAATGTCAAAATTCTTCTTATTTTGGCAGAGGAGCTTGTGATGGTAGAATGAATTATTGATATCATGGACACAATTCATTTGATTTGATGTCCATGATTTCTAAGCAATCATCTTAATAATCACTATTAGAATGAATGGCTTCTTTCTAGAAAAAGAACAGAGACATTCAACAAAGGCTTAATGATAATGAAAACATTATATTATGTGGTGATTCTACATCTCTTATAACTGCATAAGTCAAGGGGAGATGAGGGACAATAAGTTAAAATATAGGCCGACAATCACGCCTACAATCACATGGAATTTTTATTGTGTTTTAATGAAAAATTATATTATATATTATACATATTATCACAAATGGTTTATATATTACAAAAGGCCTCACTTAAATGATGTGAAAGGTGCACATTGGACATCAACATTTGGAAACAAAATAAAATGAGAAGGACGTAAAAGAAAAATATATTTTAATGTTTTTTATAAAAAAAGATAGATATAATAAACATTAAAAAAATTCAATGAAATAAGTTTTTTTAAAGTCCTTAAATCAAAGGATCCTTTGTCAATACTTTACATCAAACTCCTATGAATATACTTTTTAATCCAAAAAGATGATTGCAACTTTAGAAAATAGAATTTAAAAGATCATAATTTCTTTCATTCACGAGACTTTTAAGCCTCCTTGGGACACTTGTGAAGGAGTGAAAATTAAAGGACCTTCACCCATAGTACACCAAGGCTTTTATCAAGCCAAAAACAAGTAAAAGGGTCACGATTGCTTTCAAAAACAATAAGAAAGTGATAGAATTGTTTAAACTGGTATCAGTGTTTGGGAAAGGATTGCATCAGCTTAGTCTTGAGCCGATTGAAAATCAAGACTAGCTAGCTGCAAACCATGGTAAATGAAAGAAAAACGGATGAAATATGTGAGAAATTCATACAAACATTTTGCAAATCTCAAAATTTCTGTTAGTATTTCCGGTTTTTTTCTTTGTGAGGAGGAAACTCGATCAACATGCGCTTAATAATAGTGAGGAGGAAACACTAATTGGAATCAAGCTATAAAATGCAAGAAATATAAAGCCATGTGAAGTTGTGAAATGAAAGGTGAAATACAAAGAACTAATAGAAATATGTGTGTGTAGAATTTATTAGAATTCTAATAAATTCTAAAACAATAGAATGCAAAAAAGACATATATGTCTATGTGTGTAAAATTTACTAAGATTATGTAAGGTGATAGGATGTGAAATGAAAGGTAAGTTTCCATCATGCACTGAAAACTATGAAAGTCCCCCTAACCTGGCCCAACACTAAGGGTTTCTTTTAGAAAGCCAAAGAGCCAACAAGATGTACATTATTCATAACAATAGAAAAATCAAAATTCTTTGTCTTTTTCCACAAAAGCTTGTGATAGTAGAATGAAAGTACATAATTACTTAAGAATGCAAATGTCAAATGAATATGTACTTCTATTTTACATCGAGACATATATCAACTTTTAATAATATGATACATAGTGAAACTCAAAATCTAGAGGTGTATTCTAGGAATTTTGATCATAGCAAAGAAAAAATTGAAAGATCTTATAAGAGTGATAGAACATTATGAATTACCTAGTTTATTTCCCCACTTACCAGCTCATGAAGTGTTTAAAACTTGTTTGCTTAAAACAAATCTATATGGATCATCTACTCAAAAAATAAACATTAATTTTTGTATTACAAATTGCTGAGTAGAATGCACAACTTTTCGTTGTATGATTAAACCTTTTTCTACAGAAGTACACATAATTACAAGACGTTCTCCTTGGAATTGTTCAACATTATGTTATGCACAGTGTTCGGGAAAAGTGTGTCTCAGCTTTATATCGTGCCGTTTTCAATTTTCAAAAATGCCGGTTGATGCTAAAGGAAAAAGGAGAAATACCGCCCCAAAATAGAGAAAAATAGTGTAAAAACTCAAAAAAATGACCTAATTTTTAAAAATTTTCTTTTGACAAAATCATGAAAAGGAATTTTGTATGTTTGGAAAACCGATTTTTCTCAAACACTGGTTATGCATCTTGAAATTCCAAATTGAGTTTCAACCATGCTATGGATAAACAAAGCTTGTAGATACATGTTTTCAAATTGATGCCCATATTTTGTATATAAGTAATTTAAGACAAAATTCTAAAAACTCACAAGAAAGACAAGTATACTGGCTAGCAATTTGAAAATAACAACATAAATTTGCATATAAGTATTTTTTACTTCATAACAAAGAACACTATAAATGTGAATATTTTGCCTATACCAAATTCTTTCTATCCTGCACTAGGTGAAACAACACAAAAATGGACCTACTATAAATCTACACGTTCATAATGATGCTCTAATATTAGGATTAGATAACCTAGATCCTATGAAGTTATAGAATATAATAGCACAAGTAAAAGCATTTACAAGAACATATAAATTTACTTCCCATTGACATTATAAATCTACTTCCCATTGGTATTTATTTAGCAAGGCCTTTAAAGTTAGAAAACCTTATAGTCTATGAAATTTCACTTCATGAAAAACACCAATAGCAAACAATAAATATTATTATATAGATACATTATGAAACCAATTGTTTTAGCATATTCGATTAATAAGATTTATAGATTTTTAGACCCATTTTTTAATAGCATACCACTTGAAAATATAAACGTCAAGAATGAAGCCAGACTATTGTCAAAGGAAACATTTTGAAATCTAATTTCTTGAAATGGTTATATATCAAAGAATTAGTACATCAACAATAAAACATATCAAGATTTAATATTTTTAATAATAGAATATGCATCCTAAGTGATGAAAAAAGACAACGGCTAACAAACATGATCTTACACCAAAGTTACTTGAGAATTATACAAGATGATATACTAGTTCCAAATAGCTTTGATACTCACAAAAATTTGTGATACAAACAATTTAATAAAAAAATATAGATGAATTGTAAAACATGAAATATAATAAATTATTTATTAATCAAGAACAAATAAAAAATAAAATAATCAATATAGTAGATGGGCACATATGATAAATGGTACTCCTGCTTTAGAAAAACAATAGAATATAGGCTAGCTCAAATAGGATATTATGAATTTGTGCTCCAAAATATGTTTAGATCATTATTAATGTGTAGATTTAATAATTATAAATGAAATCACTATGATGTGACAAGTATACCAATCCATATGATAATTATGCAAACATGTGAAGCATGTATCATCAATATCACTAACCCTTTTGTTAGTAAAACGTATAATGAGATCGTGATCTCACTCAATTTCCACCATTCTACAAATGCAAGAGAATGTGAAGAGTCTTTAAGCAAGCCTTGTCTTTGGCTCTGATCTTGAATACTCCATACAAGACTAAAACTTTTCATTAACAAGAAATCGAATACAACTGAAATGAATTATACCTCTCCAACAGTTTAGGCATTGTTTATTGACAAATAAGTTTATGTTCTTTGTGGATCACTAGGCACTACTCTATCTAGTCATGCAATACATGTAGAAAAGTAAGATGCTTCATCATTTTACTAGAGTTTAATTTTACAGTGCTAGTTAAAAAGGGCACCATACACCAAACGGCTGATCACTTATCTAGGATCACCAGAAGGAAATCTCCCAAGGGAGTGGATGATGATTTTCATGATGCCTACTTATTTTCCATAATCTAATGATCCCCAGCATATGGTCAAAGGATCTGGTTACTTTGATGACTATAGCACAGATGGACTTCCAAATTCCTCTTACTATAACACCAAAAATGATAAAATTTTTTGGCTATGTATCAATTGTAGTAAGATTGTACTGGAAAAACAAGGATGGACTTTTGCTTTTGTAAGTAGGCCTAGAAGAACAAGCCAAATACTTAAATCAATCCCATACCATAGTAATTGAGATTCATTTTATTGTACTCACTATGTACCACCCGCCACAACTATTATGCTTAAATCTTGCTCAAATGCATACTGCATTTGCTCACATTACTCAACTAGAGCTCGTTGATGTATATAGCCACAACACCACTACCAAGGAAGAGTGCTCACCAAACTGGGTCTACATACACATAAGAGCATTATGAATAACACACCTCGATATTGCATGCAATAGCTGCAATATCGAGTGCAATAGCTGTAATACTCGATATTTCCATGCATGCAATAGTTGCATGGAAATGTCACCATAGACTTTTTGTCCTTGTATCACAACACATGGTTAAAATCATATCATGAATCGTGCAAAATTAAGCAATGACCCCCACCATATTATATTAGACTCACAAGGCATTGTTTAATGCGGCAAGAGTCTTGCATGGAAAAAAATGATTTCTGATTGAAGTGGTATGAAATGTTTTTGTATTAATTTGCAAAATTAATAGCCTTGGTCGACTAGGATTAAGTTATCAAAGCCATGGCACAAATAGAGAAGTCAGTGTTTCCAATTTTTTACTATTTTCATTGAAAGAGCATTGTAATAATATTTTCAGCATATTATAGATTTGGCATATGAATTATTCAAACAAAGCAATTGCATCACTTGAATAGATGCAGCTTAAATACATGTAGAAGAGGAAGAAATATCACCATTTATGGCATACATATCCTTTGGTTGAGATCAACCAAGAGACTAAATATGGGGGGGGGGGGGGGGGGGGAGAGAGAGAGAGAGAGAGAGAGAGAGAGAGAGAGAGAGAGAGAGAGAGAGAGAACCTCCAATTCTCAACTTCATGGAGCACTCATTAAGAGACACAACTACCAGTTGGTGTAATGACAAAGTAGACGTAGAGAAGTTACGGCACTACTCAAGAGTCATAACAAAAGATTGCATAAAGCTAACTAGAGGGACACAAGAGAGAGTCAAGAAGTTATAGGATTAAAAGACTGTTAAATGTTAAATTCATTTCAACTTCATGGAGCACTCATTAAGAGACACAACTACCAGTTGGTGTAATGACAAAGTAGACGTAGAGAAGTTACGCCACTACTCAAGAGTCATAACAAAAGATTGCATAAAGCTAACTAGAGGGACACAAGAGAGAGTCAAGAAGTTATAGGATTAAAAGACTGTTAAATGTTAAATTCATTTCAACTTGCCACATGGCACCAAACAAGGACTAACTTTGTCAATAGTTACAATCTACTGGGGCAAACTAATGTTGTGCTAGGGGTCGAGAAACCTTAGCCAATGCTGGGACAACAACCACCACTTTCTAGCAATGACAAAGTTGTTGTTAGATACAATCAACCAACTATACCTCATGAAAATCAAGCTCTATGGTGTAGCTATGGAAACCATTCCATATGGCGGAGAATCATATTCTCCATGGCAAACCATGGAACCAAATTCCAATTAGCCAACCTTCATGTGTGTCTCAACCAACAATGTATCATTCTTTGATGAATGAGAATACTTTGATGATCATAGCCAATTCAAATTACAAACCAAAGGCATGTATACCACCCAGACAGGGGTACTACCACCACAACAAATATCTCCACCAATTGGACCATGCTATGAGTGTGGGGGTGACCATTGGGCCAAGAATTGCCCACACAAGGGAAAAGCAGTGAGGATCTTTGAATTTTGTCCAGAATGTGGCAAATCACATTTCATTCTTGACTCCCTAAAGCATTCTCATAGAGCAGGAAAGACACCAATGAACATGATAGGCATTCCACCAAGTTCAAGTGGTTCAGACTTATAGCAAATTGGTCTTGTCAAATTGGTTGTAGAGTTTGGGGAGGATGGATAAGAGAACCTTTCATGGTGTTAACATGATAATGATGATAGTAATTAAACAATAGAGATAGAGTAGAAATATAGACACAAAACTAAATTGATTGATTCTACTAAAAGTGTGTACAAAAGGCTCATTATATAGAGCTAGCCAATGCATCTCATTTGGCATCATTGATGACATCATAGAAAGGCTCCAAGTCAGCCCGTGCAAGTTGTAAACTTGTGGGTGACCTTTCAAGGCACTTTAGGAGTTTATTAACTAACTCTAGGTAATTCCACACCCTCTAGTAATAACCCCTATGGGTAACCACACCCTTAGGTACCTTTTTCACATGCTAACACATGGTACTATGCCACCTATGCATCACAATAGGATAGAGATATACACCATCATAGGAACAATCCCACAATTCCCAACAACCCTCCCCTTGGGGTTTGGACTATGACAATAGAAAATAGCTACACCAATCCAAACTAACCACTGTCCCCAATTCAAGAGACAATAGATGATAAACACTCCAATCCAAGAGTCGAACACACAGCTCTAGTCCAAGAGTCTGCAAAAACTTCATTGCCACAACTTCATTGTTTGTCCTCCTCTACTGCTACTCCTTCCTCTTCTGCCTTTAGTATCGGCACCATCTTGGTGCCACTACTGCCATGATTGTTGCTGTAACTTGCTCATGAGCTTTATTGAATGAAAGGACTGATGCAAATAACATTGATATAAAATGATGAACTACTATAACTAAAATTCCTCCCCTTGAAGTGAGCTTTCTAATCTCCCAATCCCTTATGGTGCAATGGAGCGGTCTTAGCATTTGGGTTTTATCCCAAACCAATTTCTAAACTCCATACAACTACACATGACAATATCCTCAATGATGGATGTGTGAACATACATGGAAAAATTGTGCTTGGATGCAAATATCTTTACTTTGAAATTCCCTCGAGAGACTATCCCTCTACTTTGCTCGTGTGAAGCACCTCTTCACTTTAAAAGTGAAGCCATCCTTCATAGTTGGAAGCTTTGAGCTTTGATGGTGAAGACCTTTTGATACCTTGTAGATTCTCCTTGAAGCCCTTGGTTGAAGTGTTTGGGAAGCTTGTGAAGAACTTAAGCTACTTTCTTTTAAGCCTTTTGAACACCTTATTGAAAGCTTGAGTTGTCTTTGAAATTTAAAGCTTTGATTTTTTGCCGTTCTTGAGGCCCTTTGCTTGAAGTTGAGTGGTGTCGTGATGTAGTGAGGCCGCATGACAACACCCTTGTAAGGGCTTGGAGGTGTTTTTCATAGGAAGGGAGTATTCTTTATGTTCTCCGTAGATGGGAAAACCCCTTTTGGGGGGTACTTCGAGACTGAGGGAAGAATGCGAGAACTTCTTCTTACAGATCCGACATGGGTCCAAAACACCGTTTTGTAATTACCTCAAGTCCAAGCGGCCGATGACAAAAAGCTTGTATGTGTCACTGCTCCGTGCGGACCCGCAGGCCACTAGGTTTAATTTGAGCACAATTTTCAAGGCTGCCCAAGTTTCGTCAAAATAAATTTGCCAAATCGATCTCACAACCACACGCCACGCTTTGTAACAGTAAACCCTCTAAGCTAAGAAAAAGTGAGGAATTCAATGTAAATTAGGGCTCAATAGCTCATGGCACACACATATAGGAGACTTGTAATGCAAAGAGAATCGCACTAATCAAATTCAGCACATAACTTATGCAACAATTGATGCAATTGAGTGTGATCAATGCTCAATTACAGTGATTGAGAGTGTGAGAAGTGATTAAGAGAGGGTTTAAACTAGAGATGCCTAAACTAGAGATGGAATAGCATGCCAATGATGAAACCTAATATTAATTAGCCTCTTAATTATCTAGGAGAGTACTAGCTCAAGGGAACAAAACCCAAGAACATGCTCACACTAGCCATTCGAGAACTAATCAAGGCATAGGCCTGCAAGGAGATGTTAATTGATTAATGGCTTAGGAGCAACCATAGGCTATGATACCAATTGGAGGATGGATAAGAGGACCATTCATGGTGTTAACATGATAAGATGCTAATTAAACAATAGAGAAAGAGTAGAATGTATATGAAAAACTAGATTGATTGATTCCAGTGAAATTCTGTACAAAAGGCTCATTATATGGAGCTAGCCGAGGCAATCTCCCATACTGCAATCTGTTTTCTTAGTGTAATTGATGCATGTAGTCACTTAGGTCTACTGGATGAGAGCCAAATACTTTTAGATAAGCTTGAATCACTACCCCATGAGTGTAAGATAAATGTAATGTTGTAGCATGTGTTAATGAGGTGACACAAAAATTTGAATGCATGAGAGTCAAGAATGGTGCTAGCCTTGAATCCCTACGACATTATGCAAGACCTTCACATGGGTCAGAGATTTCATGATGAGATTGCTATTCAAGGGCTGTTAAAAACATAGGTTGTGCTTGGCAATGCATTGGTCAATATGTGTGTTGGTGCCCTTACAAAACCACAAAAAGTTACTGATTAGCTTTTTGTCAAAAATGTCCTTTCTTGGAACGTGTTGAGTAAAAAATATGCCCACCATGGTTGTTGCAAAAAGGCTATGTGCTATTTTTTCCAATTGTGGAGGGAAGGACTCTCTTTGGATTGATTATTCACACAAGCAAGACCCAACATAGTTGTTATAGGCAAGCTCTAGGCCACTGTACCCAATGTGAGGGAAGGTATTTCTTCAAATACAATTATCTATTTTATCCAAAATTTCATCTTGCAAAACACATTGATTACAAAATATGCCCAACATGGCTATTGCAAGAAGCATCTTGGTTGGTTTCACCAGATACAGAGGGAAGGCTACTCTTTAGATGCAATCACATATACTTACACCTGGAAAGTGTCTGCACTTATGCAAGACCTTCAAATGGGTGAGAAAATTCACCATGCAATTATATGTCAGTGGCTATTGGAGAAACATGTACTTGTGCTTTGATTGATATGTATGCCAAATGTGGTACTCTTACAAAAAATAGCCAAAATTTATTGATAAGATTTATATTCAATATATCTCTTCGTGCAATGTGTTCATTGAAAAATATGCTCAACGTAGATGTGGCAAGGAAGTTCTATGTTGTTTTCACCATACGTAAAGGCAAGGGGCTTCTCTAGGTGTAGTGAACTATGCCAACCTTGAAGGCCTATGGAAAGGCCTCTATCCAAAGGCACTTACCTATGCTTGCACCTTGAAGATTTGTGACCTTAAACGCAAGACATTCACATGGGTGAGAGAATTCCTAATAAGATTGCTAGTTGGGGATTGTTTTAGAAACAATATGTGCTTGAAATGTACTGGCCGATATGTATGTTGAATGTCGTGCCCTTCCAAAAGCACAAAGAGGTCTTGATAAGCTATTTGTTCAAAATGATGTCTATTGGAACACGTTGATTGCAAAATATGCCAACCATGGTTGTTTCAAGAAGGCTATAGGCTATTTCACCAAATGTGGAGGGAAGGTATCTCTTAAATTGTGATGTGGACATGGGAAATGCCCATCATAACTATGGCAAGCAAGCTCTAGGCTATTTCAACTCAATGCAAAGGGAGAACATTTAGTCCAAAATTTTGTCTTTTGGAACGAGTTGATTACAAAATATTCATAACATTGTTGTTGCAAGGAAGTTCTATGTTGTTTTCATTAAATACAAAGGGAAGACCATTTTTTAGATGCAATAACCTATGCTTGTAGCTCGAAGGCCTATGGACCTACTCAAAATCTTCACATGGGTGAGAGAATTTATGATGAGATTGTGGGTCAAGGGTTGGCAAAACATGTTTTCGTTGACAATGGGTGGTTGATATGTATGCCAAATGTGGTGCTCCTATGAAAGCACAAAAAGTTATTGATGGGCTTTCTATCTGCTACCTTGTATCTCAAAATGCATTGTTGAAAGATATGCCTAACATGGCCAGTGCAAGAAATCTTTGTGATGTTAGCTCTATGCCATGCATTAGCCGATATATGTGCCAAATATGATGCCCTTATGACAACCTGAAAAGTTCTTCATGAGATTATTATTCAAAAAGTCCTCTCTAAGACTTGGAATGCATTGATTACAAAATATTCCCAAAGTGGCTGTTGCAAGAAGGCTTTGTGCTATTTTCACCAAATGTGGAGGGAAGGCCTCTCTAGTAGATGCAATCACCTATGCTTCCCAAGCTCCTTTTAGAGGCTAAATTTTTTTCAAGATGCACTAGTAGATGGTTTCATCTGGAAGGAAATGTGGTCCCCTAAAAAAGTATTTAAACCTGTTGGTGTGGATCCTCTCTGAGATGTTGTCACATGGATCTTGTTGACTCTCCAAATGGAATCACCTTTGCTTGTACCTTGTAGGCATGTGGCCTCATGAGAGACTTTCACATGGGGCTGAAAGAATTTACCATGAGATTCCTAGCTAGGAGACGTTAGATATAGATGGGGTGTTTGGTGGTGCTTTGGTCAATATGTATGGGGGTGAAAGAATTTACCATGAGGTTCCTAGTTAGGAGATGTTACATATAGATGGAGTGCTTGGTGGTGCTTTGGTCGATATGTAATGGCATATGTGGGTACTAATGATCTGATACAAGGGTGAAATGCCGGAAGATATATGTAATCCATCAACAAGTTGAAACAAAATTAGCGTTTCTATGATATTATGACTTGTACATTTTGTGTTTACCATTTAAAGTCTTTTGGTCCACCTATGGTTCAGATACTCCATTGTCTCCCTCCACTTTCTTTTGTAGCCATGAGCACTTGAGTTGTTGAATGCCTATTAATCTGCTTTTGTTGTAAATGCTTGATTTTCTATGTTGTTGTTGAAGGGGCTAATACTTGCTTTTGCTGTAGGTGATGAAGGATTCTGCGAGATAGAATCATTGAATTAGCTCTTTCAAATTGTTTGCTCTTTGAAGTTTTCTCCCTCCACTTTCTTTGTAGCAATCATGAGCACTTGAGTTTTTGAATGCCTATGATCATTTCATCTTATTTTGTTGAAAATGCTTGATTGCATGTGTTGTTGTTGAAGAGGCTAATACTTGCTTTTGTTGCACGTGATGAGGATTCTATGATGAAACCATTGAAATAGCTCTTTCAAACTATTTGCCTTGTCTCAAGGGTCACCATGCTATGTGTGTCTGAAGTAGGCATTCTTCCCCATGTACTGATGTTTGCCTCGTCTCAAGAGCCACCATGCTATGTGTGTCTCAAGTAGGGATTCTTCACCCTGTAATGATGCTTGGGTATTTCATATGCTGGGGTTTCCATACTTTTAAATAAAGTACAATAAATGGTAAAATGATGTGTTGCATCCATATCAACAAGCTGTTAAGCAAAGGACATAGTCACATAGTTCTTTCGCATTACAAGAGTGCTTGAAGGATACCATGTATTGAGTAATTTGAGTGTCGGTCCATGTTGTCAAGATTCACATATTGTGCACCTAACATCTTGATTTTCAGAATGTAGAGATATACAAAATTCTCCACAATTTTGCAAAGAGCATGCATTGTACAAATGTGGACATTAACAAGTGGAATGTCCAAAACTAGATAAAAGGCCTTTCTCCACCACGTTGGGTCCGTCACCTTATAAACTGCATACAAAACAAGGATAAAGACCTTGGCATGGCACCGACTTCGCAATTAAATATACAGAGGGCGCCCGCAAGATGCCATTGTACTTGAAAGTCTTCCCTCCCATGCGCGTACATCACCTCTCTTAGATTGATTTATCTATCAATGGTACAATGATAGGAGTTTGATGGAAGACCCAAAATAAAATATTGTGGTCCTCTTTATTTGCATGCAAGTTTAATTTGTTGATTAATCCTATGGTTTTCTTGAAGTGATGTAAATTAAACATAGAATTTTAGTACAAAGATCTAATTGCTAGAGTTGCAAAGTTGGAAGAAAATGAATTATTCCAAAAGCACCAAGGCACCATATGTTTGTTTTTTACAAAAAACTAAGGTACAAAGGATCATCTATGGAACATTTGAAAAGTGCTCTGTTAATTATTGTGATTGTGACTTGCTATAGCTTTTTCTCTTTAAGAATCTCACACTCATCTAGATTTAAAACAAAATCTAGGACCTACCAACCTCTTCAATTATGACATTGTAAAACTCTACCATTCAAGTTTGCACCATAGCAAGGTCCAAAAGATGTTGACGTACTCATCGTAAGTAATAGTTGTTCCTTGGCCTCTATAAATACCTTGACTATGAAAGGGACACCCTAGGAAGTTGGTACGTGCACGGTTGAGACAAAGTCTCTCTTTCTAGACACTTGCTGCTATTGGTAATAGCTTAGGCTTAATCCCCCACTGCACAAATATGGAAGAGAGAGATTGTTGAATAGTTGAATACCCTCTCTTGCTCACTCCAAGGGAGTCAAGTGTGCTTTACATTTCATTAGCAGGCACTACATCTTTGAAATAAAATGGTCCACCACATCTCGTTGCAAAACCTTAAACTTTTTATCATGAATTATATCATTTGCAAGACTACCACTTATCAGGGGCTTCAACTACCTTCCTACATTGGCTTTGGGATCAATTCTTTCTTTATCCAAATAGATAGCATGTCTACCAAGTAATACAAAAATAAGACTTCATAGTCAAATAAGGATTTGTAAAGAAAATGGATTAGAATCCTTATTTTAATGCTTGGATTCTTTTCTTAAGACCATGAGAGCTAGCCTTCAAGGTTTGTTAAGGAAATTTTTAGAATCCTCACCTTAATGCTTGGATTCTCCTCTTAAGACCACCAAAGCTAGCCTTCAAGGTTTCAAGATTTCATACCTTCTTCTTTTGCACATGAGTACCAAGCTTGTATCTTTTCTTTGTAATCTATGTACCTGATCTCAAAGGACCTATAGTTCTTGTATGCCACAATATGGTGTTTTTGTCATTACAATGCAAATGAGAAAGTCGTCCAATCTCATTTGCTTGTTGATACACCATGCATTGACGAATTTTAGCTTGGCTAGTTAGAGCTGTGCAATAGTCAAGCAAGACAATCTATCAATCGCCAGCAAAGGTCAATAAATCAGTAGGATTTTCAAATGAAGGAGAGGCATTAGTCATAGGATTCAAAGAGTAAAGTGAACCATGTGATCGAATATCTACATGTTTTTCTCCCCATGTTGGGAGTCTTTCTTTCTCCACGAGTGTCAATTGTGTGTTATTTTTGCTTCACTTATATGATGGCTTATATTAAGCATTAGGAAAATTTTGAACTCATTTTTGGGCCTTTTAAAAGTGCCACATCATCAAAGTTGTACAAAAGAAAGCAACCCGGTAGACCCCTCTAAATATTTCTTAGAACCCCATGATATGACCTATCATTGGAAAGTTCTTGAAAAATGGATTCTAAAGAGCCAAGGTCCTAAAAGTTTGGATGCCTTCTATGAAATTTATGCCATTTTTTTTCAATCAGCCAGGTTTTGTTACCGTTACGGTAATCTAAAATCACCTTTTTCTAGATCTACATGAAGACAATGTCCGATACATGCATGCTATATATCAATAGATAACATTTGAAGAGTAGATTCTAAATATCCAACCTCCGACAAGTTTGGATCTTATTTGCAAAAAATTTACCGATCCCCACTTTTTGGAAGCTATGCCACATCAACAATTCTTACAAGGCCCATTTTTTAGTCCAAACTTTTTCTAATGGGATAAAAGTCAACATGTAGATGATAATTAGGATGTTTGACGAGGATGCCTTTGATGTGGAAAAGGAAGCCATTATTCCTCCATGCAAGAAAAAGAGGAGAAGAAAGCTGTGGAAACATTTTAAAGAGAAAAATGAAATCCTTGAATCTCCCTCTAAGATGACAAGGTGCATTCAATGTAAATGAAAATAGACATTCCTCAATCATCACGGCCGTTATGGGACCATGGAAAGAATCTACCTACAAGTACGCTTTTTGAACGGTTGTGCGGAGGGCCCATTTTCTATTACCCACATAATTTTAGAGAGAATGCCAAAAAAACGTTTGTTCTTAGAAGGCCCTTTAAATGACCTCCAAAATTCCTCATGTATTTACATCAATGGGCTCTACATGTCACACCATACCACTGGCCCCCTTTGCATTCTCCTCCTCCTCCTCCATGCCCTCCTCATCTATGTCATCCTCCTTGGCATTGGCACTAATGTTGGCACTCCCACCCTCAGCCTCAAGTCCCATCCTGACTCTCATCATCGTCATTTCTACCCTTGCCATCCCCGTTTTCACACCCACTATGGCCATCCCCATTGTCACTTGCATAATCATCACCAATATTGTCATAATTTCCATCACCAACATCCTCATCTCCACTCCCATCCTAGACAGTCCCCCCTCATCATTACTGACCCCATTGCCACCATCCCCAATTCCATCATCCTCCTCACTATGCACAATCAACATCCCCAATTTAACTCACCACAACAACAATAAGAAGATTATTGTAAAGCCACAAGAAGATAGACCCACCCAAAATAACGTGGATAATGTAAACCCTGGCAAAAAAAGAAAGACTTGAAAGGAACCATCTCTTCCCAAAGACCTTATCTTTGCCTCATAACCTTCATCACCATTACACATGATCTCCCTTTTCATTGCCTCTTCATTTCAATTGACCTTCTCCATGTGGTTGGCCACAAATTTCAGGACAAATGTTTCCCTATTCACGACCTTCTAAGCCTTTTTAAAAAGAGTGTCCCAACTGAACTTGACCCTTCTCTTTGATCTCTCCTTAATCCTCTTATGGTTTAGTGCAAACTTTTGGTCCATGTCCTTAGACCGTGCTTGGGCCCGCGGCCCGCCCGTACTTGCCTCCATGTGAGTGTTACAGTTTGCACAAGACGGTTGAGCATGACAGAGCCTAAACAGCTTACCCCCATTGAGGAACCTCAACATAGGGCTTCTCATCATCCCTCTTTCATGTTTGCATGAAAAACATAAAAACATCAAGCCAGTGAACCCGAGAACTCGCAGGTAAACTCGGCAAATATAACATGCTCAAAACACACACACACACACACACACACACACAAGTGAACACAAGGCACTATGGTTAGATAAACACAGGTTTTGAAATGTCACAGATAAACCCACGCAAGTAAACCCTCAACTTTTTGTTGTTTTTTGCTACGATTCCTTTTACAAAAGTTTTCCCAATGCTACACTTCAGATGTCTCAGGGGGTCATGGATCTCGATCCATGTTCCGTCACATATGGACATAAAATTTGGTGAGTTGTATGTCTGCACTCTGTAGATGTTAAATTTTCATTTATTTTTTAATTTTGATTCCAAAAAGTCCAAAACCCCCAAATTTTGGTCTATTTCCAAGTTTTTGTGCCTTTTGCCCAATTTCTTGATTTGAATGAGTTTTATGCGTCAATTTCTCACCAAAAGTGTTTATCACCTAATCCAAAACCTCACTTGACCCTTTGGTATCATTTTCTATCCAAAATGTCTCAGGGGGGTCATGGATTGTGATCCATGTTCCTACACCATTTGGCTTGAAATTTTTCAGATCAGTTCTCCTTGGTTTGGTTTATCCCTTTTTGCACTTATTTTTGGGTTTGGATCCATTGTTGAGTTTTGATCATCTATTTTCCCAAATTTTAGAGTTTATGGTCTTGGCTACCAAAATAGCCCAAAGTGGAAAAATTGGCGACGAGTGTTCCACCTTGGACTGACCTGACAAGAGCGGATGACCATGAAACTTTGTAGGGGTGGGGAAAGCACACCGATCCCCGCCCTTGTAAAGTTTCATGGCCATCCCAATCCGTCTCGATGGTCTACGGTGGCAAAATCACCAGTTTTTTAAACCATTGGGCCCTTGGCGAGCCCAAAGCGAAAAAACCGACGATTGTGCCACCCTAACCGATGAGACGGGAGCGGATGGCCATGAAACTCTACAAGGGGTGGGGAAAGTACACAAATCCCCACCCTTGCAAAGTTTCATGGGCATCGCAATTTGTCTTAACAGTCTACGGTAGCATAATCACCAATTTTTTACCATTGGATCCTTAGTGAGCCCAATTGGAAAAAATAACAATTGTGCAACCCTAGACCGACAATACGGGAGTAGATGGCCATGAAACTCTGTAGGGGTGGGGAAAGCACACCAACCCTCACCCTTGTAAAGTTTCATGTCCATCTCAATCTGTCTCAACGGTCTACGACGACACAATCGCCAATTTTTTGACCATTGAGTGCATACAAGGCTACAAGTAGGTAAACCAAGGCAGGAGGAAATGCAATCCCTTGATAGGTAACCCAAGTACAAAATGAATGGACTAAATAAAAGAAGCTTACCATAACCATGGAGGTGGTATAAGTTTTCACTTGTGCTTTCGTAACTTGAACCTTGGGTCACTTTCACAAACCAACAAGAGCAATGGGGCCCTCATCACCATCAAGTGCCCTTTTCACCTATTGACATGCAAGGCATAGCTTGAAACATGGCACAAAATGATAGTGCAAGGCACGAAGAAACAAGGGAAGTATTGCAAACCTTTATCTCCTTGCCCTTGCCTTCTATTACATATATACTGCAACTTGAAATTTTGAAACCCAAAGAGCTCATCCACGTGCCGAACAATGGAAGACTTTGAGCTTTTGAATCATTAAAAAAAAAAAAGAATTGAAGTGCGCCTGCACCCGCTGACCTTGCTTTGAATGCATGGTGTCGGTCATCTATTACATATATAATGGACTTTGAGCTTTTGTAACTTTTTGAATCATAAAAAGAAAGAATTGACATATGCCAGCACCCGCTAACCTTCGCCTTGGAAAGAAAAACCCACTGACCTTGCTTTGAATTCATGGTGTCGATCAGCGTGTCGATCAGAGAACCAGGTAGTGCTGCCCGCCGTGCGTTGTCTCACACACACACACACACACACACACACACACACATAGCATGTTGCTGCAATGCAACTGTACACATCTTTGTACGTAATTGTGTGTGTGTGTGTATGAGAGAGAGAGAGAGAGAGAGAGAGAGAGAGAGAGAGAGAGAGAGAGAGAGAGAGAGAGAGAGAGAGAGAGAGAGAGAGAGAGAGAGAGAGAGAGAAGCTTTCATCTGCTCGCAACATATTCTAATAGTGCATGGGAGAGTAAGAGAGACAGGGAGAGACAAGCTCACCTATGAGAGAGTAAGAGAAAGAGAGACAAGCCCGACGAGCAGCTCTGTGTTTGAGAGAGAGTGTGCGTAGTTTGCACGTTCACAGTGGAGAGAGAGGAAGCGGGAGTCGACAACAATAGTTCATAGCTCTGCATTGTGTTTGAGCCAGAGAGAAAGTGGGAGTTGATATCCTGAAAATTGCCGTGCGTAGGTGAGAGAGAGAGAGAGAGAGAGAGAGAGAGAGAGAGAGAGTCCATATTGCTGTTGCATTGCGACGTGTGTGTGTGTGTGTATGTGAGAGAGAGAATAAGAATCGTTGTGTGTGTACTGTGTATGCATGTCTATGAGAGAGAATGATGATTTCAAGGAGAGCCGGCAAGCATTCATTTGCAAGTGTGTCTGGCGCTAGCTAGCTGGTAGTGTAAAGCTGACACAGAGACATTCAATACACAAACCAACCTCACAACACACACACACACACACACACACACACACACACACACACACACACACACACACACACACACACACACACACACACACACTCAAAAAGCGTTAAACGGATCTTGACCTAGTGACGAAGAGAGAGAGAGAGAGAGAGAGAGAGAGAGACACTCATTAAAAAAAGAAGAATTGACGTATGCCTGCACTCGCTGACCTTCGCCTTGGAAAGAAAAACCTACTGACCTTGCTTTGAAAGCATGGTGTTGATCAACTGTGCGTTATCTCAGAGAGAGAGAGAGAGAGAGAGAGAGAAGAGAGAGAGAGAGAGAGAGAGAGAGAGAGAGAGAGAGAGGAGAGAGAGAGAGAGAGAGAGAGAGAGAGAGAGAGAGATGATGTTGGACACGTGAAAACTGGACACACACACACACACACACAGAAATGAAATGTTACATTAACGTCTTCAAAAGGACAAAGTGACCTATGAGAACAGAAAGTTACAATGTGGTGGATCTGATACAAAGTCAGAGCCGTGAGAGTAACGAAATAAGAGAGAGAGAGAGAGAGAGAGAGAGAGAGAGAGAGAGAGAGAGAGAGAGAGAGAGAGAGAGAGAGAGAGAGAGAGAGAGAGAGAGAGAGAGAGAGAGAGAGAGATAGATAGTTCTATTATCGTCCTCAGAGGTCAAATATGACCTATGGGACCAAATGAACATGTCACGTGGTGTGAGTGGAGGTCATAAGTGACTCTCGATACTCAAAAATGGCTGAAATGAGTGTTGCAATAGAGAGTCCACATCGTGGTTGGGAGAGGAAGGTATGTAGGGAGAGCTCGGCTGAATATATGGGGAAAAGAGGACCTAATATGGTCAAAAGAGAGCACTCAAGTAGTGTGGTGGTACTCTCTCTCCTCGCACTCTGACTCGCACGAGAGGCATAAGGTGCAAAGTCGATGAGACTCCTCGCCCAGTGCCCCAACGTCCTGTCTCGCCGCGTAGAGAATGGGAGCTAAGACGAATGGAGGCAATGGTGTGGATCGCACTCAACGAGATGGGGCTCATGGAGTAGGGATGGGTTTCGATTACCTCGTTCGAGAAGAAGAGAAGTTTGTAGTTTGGGGCAAAGGATGTAGGGATGGGTTCGATTACCTCGTTCGGAGAAGAAGAGAGATTTGTAGTTTGGGGCAACGTGTGTGGTGTAATGGCCGAAGCAAGAGCCTCCGGATTTCTCCCAAGCCGTGATACATTGGCATTGTAAGAAGGCCTCATTAACTTGGAAGTCGATCGACACATCCTTGACCAAGTGACATGCATCCCATCTTCCAAACCATTTCTTGATATCAAGCATCCACCTTGAACTTAGTATTTTGCTCTTGCATGTCTTTGGATCTTTTCACTTGCTTCATATGCGATTCTAGGAAGTCCATGCAAAGGGCTACGTTGTGTCTTAAGCATGTACTCCACAACCCTTTGCATGCCCAAGACCTCAATGGGAAGCGATCTGGACTCAAGAAGTAAGAGCATGTAGGGTGTTTGTGTCTTGACTTGGAGAAAGTTGGTGAGAAAACTCTTTTGAACATTCTCAAACTCTTTCCAAGTAGACTTCCCGATGCTTCCACCCCACACCTCCACTCCATAAAGAAGCACTGGTGTCACCAATGTGTCAAAGAGGTACTTTTTGAGAGTCCAACACTTGACCTCTTCAGCATTGCACATGTTCTCAAATGCATAATAAGCCCTCTTTCCGGATTCCAAGTGACGCATTGCAGAATCCTTCCATCTATGATTGAATGGAACCTCAAGGCCAAGGTACTTGAAGTGATCTACCACTTCAAGTTTCTCATTGTTGTATACAATGCATGGATTTTCATCATTGAGGGTCTTTACAAGCATAACCTTGGTTTTGGATCCATTCACGATCAACCCGCTATGTAGGCAAACGCATTCCAAGACACTCATAAGCTTTTGTGCATCTTCTAAGGTATGTGCCAAGAGCACTACATCATCGGCATAAATCAAAAGCATGATCACCGCATTTTCGATCCTAACCTCTTCTATGCCTTCTTGCTGCATAGAATCAAGAACCATGCATTCCAATTCATCAATGAGTAGCCCAAAGAGGGTTGAAGAAAGTGGGCATCCTTGTTTGACACCAATGGTGCTTGCAAAAAATTCTGAAATTCCATCTCCCATACGTAATCGACATATCACTTTTTGGTAAATGCAAAAGACTGCATGCATAAATTCTTTTGGCACTTGAAGGCTTTGCATACGTCTCCAAAGATTTCCTCGCGGTACCATGTCAAAGGCTTTTTTGAAATCCACAAAGCAACAATACAACTTTTTCCCTTTCAATCGAGACGCTTCCGTAACAACTCAAAGAGTGACAAGGTGATCAATAGTGCTATGATGCTTACGAAAACCTGCTTGGCCAAGCGCACATTTGCCATTCTTTTCAGCCCATTCACTTATCTTCATTTTCCATGATACATCCAAATAACTTTGCCATCAAAGAACCAACCATTATAGTGCGATAGTTGTTCACTTTGTTTACATCTCTTCCTTTGTGCAAAGGTTTGATCCAATTTGCACTCCAATCATGAGGCATGCCATACTGAACTGCAAGGTTAAACATATCGCATATCCAATATCATTTTTTCTTGGTTGTCCATTTAATCATTTCAGCCTTGACACCTTGAAGGTCCCCTACCTTGCGAGTAACAAGTTTCTCAAGCGCGCGGCATACATCTTCAATGGTAAAGAAGGGAGACATAAATGGAAGGGAGCTACAACAATCCATCTTATCAACATTGGGTTGCTCATAGAGGTTCTTGCAATGCATATATATATCATTAGGAAAAATATGGACTCTCCTTGGGCCTTTTTGATTAGTGAAGGCTTAAGGGAGAACCAATGAGAAGGCTCTTGGGATATCACCTAAAGGGGGAGGAATGGTAGGGGTGCTGGTGCAGCCTAATTGTCTCCCTCTTCAATGCTTGGTTCTTAGAGAGAGGTGGGAGGTAGGCTGGGGGGGTAAATAGGAGGAGAGAGGTGTCATAAAAGAGGGAGGGACCCCCCCAAAAAAAACGTGCATGCTTAAAAACCCTAAAAATTGAAAATTTTTAAAAGTTCCAAAGTTGACCCATTTGCCTCCAAAACTGCCCCAAAACATAAATTAACTTTAAAAAGTCAATTTTCCCCCCCAAAATCCACTTTTCTCTCTCTCCCTCACTACTTTTCTCTCCCACACTCTCCCTCTTCTCCCTCCTCCCATTCTCTCTCTACAGTCAAGACAGCCATAGCCAAAAGCTTTCCACCACTCTCTTCCTCTCTCTCCATAGCTCCCCCTTCTCTCACACCTCCATCAACCCTCTACAGTCCCACACTCCATAGCCCACAACTCCACTATCCTCTCTACCTCTCACTCCTCCCCTCTTTCTCTATCTCCACTGTCAAAGCCACCATAGCCACCATAGGCAACTCACCTCACCCTCCCCTCAGCTCCTCATTCTCTCTCCACAGTACCCAACTCTTTCAAATCCCTTCCTAAGCCCAACTTCTCAAGCATGTCCACGCATAGACGGCCCAAACCAGAGATAAAGGAGATTGTGTTGCACAACACAAAAGATTCAGAGGGGGTATGGATCCCACAAGTATTCAAGAAGGGTGTATGGGTCTACATGCAACCGTCACATGCTGGACCTCATCGCGTACGGTGTCGAGGCGTATTGGAACGTCATTGGAAGGGCCGGCTATTGGCATTCCCAAACCATGAGATAGAGGAGATTGTGTTGCACAACACAAAAGATTCAGAGGGGGTATGGATCCCACAAGTATTCAAGAAGGGTGCATGGGTCTACATGCAACGGTCACGTGCTGGATCTCATCGTGTACGGTGTCGAGGTGTATTGGAACGTCATTGGAAGGGCCGGCTATTGGCATTCAAAGAAACCAAGTCCGGAATGGTGGCCATCATGCAACACGTCTACAGTGCAGCTGAGATCCACCTCAAGAGAGCTTCAACTCAATTTGCACCTCATTGTAAGTTTTCATGGTTTAGTTATCCCATGCATATGTCATGTTTACGTTTATGCGATCATTATGTTTAACTAAGGGCATTTGTAAAGATGTTTTTCCATCCAGCTTAGTTGAGGAGCAGCCACTTGAGTGCCTCTCAGGCACGTTCATGGTTGTGCATGCTCACATTGGGGAGCTTATGTTTCCTAATGTCTCATCGAAAAAACTTACCGAGCAGCGAATATTCATGTACTCCCACAAGTACGTCGTGCCGAAGTCAAGCCAAAGCTATGGTAGGTTAGAAGCCATGGAGACACCCTCATTGCAGAGTGCAGAATGGCCAACTCCAAACCATTGGGCTTTGCTTTCTTTCAAGCGCAAGGTGCTGCAAGATTTCCAAGGGTCCCTAAAGTTCGGTAAGGCAACCAGATCGGTGGGTCTCAGTTGGCATTGTCCCATTCATTTGTTTGTGCATGCATTCCGCTCTCTGCCGATTGTAGAAACACTAACAATGTTTGTTTGCAAAGAAGTTGACATAGCTGCAATGGACACCATTCTAGGTGTCAATTGGGGCTATGTTGACGGTTTTCATGATGGTGACCGTTATAAGTTCAATGTGTCCCCCACACAGCTCTGCCTTCGGTATTTGAAAGCAAGGTGCACCTTGTATGCACGGTTCAGCTACGAGAGGTGGATGCACAAACGTGGCAAATGGATACCCTTGTAGCTGATAGCCAAAGAGATTCAATCCTTTGAATTTCGTGGCTGCATGCCCAATAATGAGGTGGAGGTGGTTGAAGTGAATCCGCATTGGACTCTTGCCAATCTTAGGGAACACTTTGTCATAATGGGATTCGGATGTCGGCAATGCAAGTTTCAAACTGGAACAACGCAAGGTCTGCTTTGTGCTTGCTTAGCTACCTTTTCTTATTTTTTGTGGGTATTTGTATTTTGATTGCCCATTTTTTGGTTGTATAGATTGGAAGGCGGATGGAGGCCACTATGCTTGTTTACAAAGATTGGGCTACATACGAAATTATCTTGTCTAAGTGAAATGGCTTGTAACTTTAATCGTTTATATATTGGATATTTTATTAAAGATTTTGAAAAGTTTTAAGGTGTTGTACTTGATTTTGTACTTGAGTTTTAAGGTGGTGTAAATTTATTTTTTAAATGCATATTTTTATATTTTTTTGAGATGGAATATGTCTATATAAGGGGGACCACCTCCTCATTTCACCATTTTCATCCCAGCATTGCAGAGAGACCTAGCATACCCAATCACGCAAAGAGAAGACATGGCTGCTACTAGTGCTTTAGATGCATTCCTTACTGAGGTTGGGCATGCAAATCACCCTGAGCTTCAAGCATTTTTCACAACCCAACCCGATTTGGAAACCACCTTGACCCTCCACTCTCAATCTCTTGAGCACATTACTTTATACATTTCCACGTGCATGGGGAGATTCATTGTTGAGTTACCAAACCGGCCAGGGCAATGGGTCCCTGAAGGCTTCTCCACCACATCTACCAAGGGGACAGGCCATTTCATCAGCGGCTTGTACGCTTTGCCACCATAGCACAACCCGTCGGACAATATGTGTGGCTTGAAGTTGATAATGTGCGAGCAATGCGTAAGGGAAGGATCGGAAACATTTTTTCTCTGTTCAGGCTATAATGATCTTCCTCCTTCACGAGTGCCCAGCAGGCCCTGACGTAGTGCTACCACACTTGCACATCGGCGGGGTACTGGCTGATGTGAAGGACCCCAAGCCCGCAGCCATTGACTCATCCGCAGAGGAGAGGACGCTTGCCTTGACCTACCTGTAGGGATTCAAGGATTCTTGGAGGCCTCTCCATCTGTCGGTTCATCCTCGGGACCGCCAGAAGGAACCACCACTCAGGATGCCATCCCTGATAGAGATTACCCGCTTCTCCTCCATTGTGGTGGGTGGGGAGGAGTTTGTGTTTATGCACGATCTTAAGAAATCCTTTGAGCTTCATATGGATGAGTGTTTTGCCATCCTCGATGCCCATGGCAAGTTTGAGGTTGATACCACCACCTCCCATGACGATTATCTCCTACTAACCATGGGGAATACTTTGGCGGACACAGTGGCGATCGCACAAGCCGAGGTGGCAGCGGCCACCGAGCAGGCCAAGGTCTCTGAGGAGGAGTTTGTGGCCGTGCAAGCCATGTGTTTGTCTAAACGCGCAAGAGTGGATTCACCACCACCTGCTCCAACACCTGTTCTGCTTGATCCAAAGGGGAAGTCAAGTGTGGATCTTTACTTGCACTTGGATGCCGATGAGGAGGATTGTAGACAAGAGGTATAGATGCTCACTTACATTTGATTGTTACAAATGATTTTGTTAATGTTATATCGTAATTCTGTGCCATATCAAATAAAACCTATGTTTTGCAGGATGTTCTGGAGGTTGACACCTGGGCGCAACGGTCAGGGGGGAGGAGGACGCCGTTCGGACCTCAAGCGACACTTGCTCACTACCTCGGCACACTTCCGACTGGTGTCGTGGTGTTTGTCCATGCCGACTACTCTCCCAATGGTCGCTACAATATTTTTGCTCTTCCGTTCACTCTCCAAGGCGTTGTGTTTAACAACACTTTCCCAAACGGCCAATCTTATAGTGCTTGTAAAGAAAATTTGGCAATATCCACTTTCGGTGTTAACTTTTGCGGGCGCCTTATTGCCCATGTCGGCATGAACCAAGCTGTTGGGGTTAATGACACCCAAGAAATCACAACCACTTTACTTAACAGGGAGCCACCCCAAAAGGCCAAGCGCCAGAAAATTGTAATTCGAAAGATCCTAAAGCAAAAGATGTATATCATGTAAAGCATTGATTTCTTTAATGAAACTAATTTTTGGTGTCTACGACTCTCTTACTTGCAAGGTTTTGAATTTCTTATATGTTGGGCTTCCGTTGTGTATGAGAAGCACCATGATTTCTGATATGACTACTAAAGAGTTTGGCAGGCATTAAAATTAATAAAATGCATACTTTGTTATATTAGGCTTCCAAAGTTATGGATGTGTCTACTGAAGGGCTTGGAAGTCCCTAAAATGGGCTGCCACAAGGGGCGCATTGCTGCCTTCCATCAGCAAATGAAATGGGCAAAATGCGCCCTTGTGGCAGATGATTTTGGACCATATATAGGAGCATACTCAGGTGCAAAACAGAGAGACAAGACATTAATACCCAGTTGAAAACAGAAAGACAAGCATACCCAGGTAACCTTAAGCCCATCTTGCCCCAGATACTTAAAGTTGTATTAACAAACCCCAAATAAAACTATGTGGCAATATCAAGCCCATTTTGGAGTCTAGGACTGACTTCACAAATGCAACAACCATCCTTCAAAATTTCTATGCTACATGGACTAAGGGGGATGATTGCCAGAAGCCTCTATGCTAATTGAAGCATTGAATCAAACAAAACATACTTATTGCTTGTGAAAATTATCTGGAAACCATTGGAAAGTGTTTGGAATGCACTAGAAAATGCTGCCACAAGGGTGCGCATTGTGTCCATCCATATGCCTCTGGAAGCCCCAAATGCGCACCCTTGTGGCAGCCAGTTTAGGGGCATTCCAAGCCATTTTCAACACTTTGTAGATGCTTTTGCCATGCAATAGTGAGTCACATAGCATGGATGCATCAGGAAGTGCATGCCCCACTTAGCCAAGGTGCTAAACATTGGCAAGTTTTCACAATAACAAGCTAATGGCTACATATATACAATAGAAGGTAGACAAAACTTGGACCAGTGCTACATCGCATGGTACAGAATTAAAACAATACAATGTGCAGTGGGGTATACAATAAAAGACGCTTATATTCAAATTCTTCCCAATACAATGCACAGAGTGGGGTATACAATCAAAAGACGCTTGTATTCAAATTCTTCCCAATCTTGGAAGTTCCGTAAATACAAAAAGGTTTGATGCCTAATTACAAGCTGCTCCTCATGGCGCAAACAGCGAGCAAGCTACATATCCTTGGGCATAATGGTTACACACTTTGCATGGATGGCACATAGGTTAGAATCCTTGAATATGCTAGTTAAATATTGCTCTGCTGTCTCTTGGACTGCCTCTATGGCCACAGCGCCCATCGAAACTGAGTGTTGTACAATTGCAAAACCTCCCTGCATAGCCTTGCAAAAGGGGCCCTCCGAATCAAGAGCTTGGTGCTCTTTTGATAGTGTTGAATCTCCGCAAAAGCACAACTGCGCTTTCGTACCTTCTAAGGTCGACGTGGAGGTGCATTTTTGGCACGAGTTGGGGCAGCTTACTTCCTCTTCTTGTAGACAATGCTCTTCCTCTTTTTTTTCTGCACAGGCACTTCCAACACCTCATAATCTGATTCCACCCACTCTCATCTGATTCGTGCTCTTCACTATTGAGCGGATGTGATGGTGTAGGTCCACTCCTTTAGGAAGTGTCTTACCCCAATAGACATGTGAGCCTGATAAGTTTGTATTTTGACGCCAACCCATGGGGCATCTTCATCTGTTTGCGTCTCTTCGGAGCCTTCTGACGGCTGCTTTTGGTTGTTTGTTTCTTTGCCTTGGTCGCTCTCATCCTCCGTGTTGCCATCAGAATCGTTGGAGTCCGATGAATAGACAACAAGGCGATGCTTCCTTCTCTCTTTTGCTGTTGTAGAGGACTGGCCATGCTGATTTGAAGCTCCAGCTTCTTCTGTGTGGACTTCACCTTGAGCTTGTGAACTTCCAGCTTCTGTTGTTGTACCTTTGAGTCATTGGCCATCCGGCCCCGTTGGATATGCAATCCTTGTCGTTTGTTTTGTTCTTGCCATGGTAGCACCTAGTAGGGAAAATGACAAAATGAGCGCCTTCAACCTTTAAATAGGTTTTTTTGAGATTTGGGCCCTTTCACACTATGCGGCCAATTGAGTGAAACTCAAATAAACCAATTGAATTTAACAACTAAACCTGGATCATGCGCACGGCTGACGCGACACCCAAACGCTGCCTGTTCGATACTTAGTTGCACGCCAAGCTTCATGGCCCAGGGACGCTCGCGAGCGTTTCCACTTCTCGGATGCTGCAGTACGGGAGGCGTTGCGTAACTGCTTTGCTAACATCGACTCTCTTGCTTTCTCAATAGTGCGAGTTCTCCCAAAGGTGTGCCTAAAAAACCAGTTAAACATCTCTTGGAGGTAGTTGGAGTGTGAACTACCACCACCATGCTGAGTATTCTTGAAGTACACTCCTTTTGCTCGATAGTGGGACTTCTCCATGCCTTGTGTACTCCATATATCAATCGAACCATAGAGGTCCATGAAGTATGCACCATGCACATAGAGAATGTGCTAAAACAACCAAAAGAAGATAAGCCAATAGAAAAGTTGCATTTTCAAACATTGCATATGTATTAAGTTGCATTTTCAAACATTGCATATGTATTAAGTCCGTTAAAACAAACATGTAGTGTGTAATCTTGCTTTTAGACCATCCGTCCTTAGCGGCCTTTGTGAATTCATAAAGCACCTTCTTGAACTCCTCTCGCTGCTCAACGGTGGTGCTTGAAAGATTCATCAATTGCACAACCTTTTGAAAGGATGACCATACTAGCTTGCGTTGGTTAGCAACCTCCACATTGGGATCTTTGTCCATCGTGCATGAACACAAATCTTTCCACAACTCCCACCGCTTCTCACTTGCTAGATCGACATTTGCCCTGGATACCTGCATTGGAGACTTGACATCTTCTTGAAAAATCGACGTGCCTTGGCTCCATTCATGGAAACCTTCTGTGCCACCTCATATGTCTTCTCCCTACAAGTCTCTGCTACAATGTTCACCCTTGATCGGTGACATCCAATCTCATTAAGGAGCGTCTCCACCCCTGCAAGGAGTCTTTTGATCGTTGAAGGGGCTTCATTGTGAAAGCATAATCAATGTGATGCTTTAGGATCCTATCAAATATTCGCATAAACGCATGCAATGTACAAAAGTGAACATTGTTGAGGGAGAAGGGAATTATGGGGTTCCACCCAGGATCTTTGCTATCCCTATTGGGCACCTGTAGCATATCACATGAAAGAACCGAAGTTTGCCACTCCCTATTTATATGGTCATCATTATCTTCGTCCTGACCTTTCACTTGAGTTGCTCGACTTGTCTTGTGCCCTTTCACACAAAATGGACAGGGAAGTAAAGAATTTGCACCTTGTTTGCATCCAAGCATACACTTTATGGTCTTTAGATCACCACCTAAATGCCATTCAACATCAAACTCCCCACGTCCTGGAACCATGAGCTTCTCACCGTTTATTTGAGCTTTAATGACCTCTATGACCCATGGGATTCTACTGAAAATCCATGCAAGGACTTCATGTGTCTCTTTCGGAACTTCAATTGCACCAAGCCACCATATATCCTTCTCTGATTGCACACTAAAAGAGGGCTTTGTCGCTTCACTCGAACTGCAAGATTGCTTGGCATAAGCTAGGGCTTCATTCATAAGCATGATGCTCATTCTCTCCAACTTTCTCCTTTTAACAATTACACACTCATCCAACTTCAGCATGAACACAAGCTTGCCTTCAAGAACTGCCAACAATATAAAGCCTCAGAATGCATGTTATGACACATCATAGAGCATGTAGGCAACCCTAAACTAACCTGCATCACTCAAATTGTAGAAAACAGCCATGGACTGCTACAATCGTATCAAGTCCACAAAGATATTGTTGAATTTGGTGTAAACAAACCCTTCGGTCCACAACACACTATTAGAAACAGCACCGCTTCCCTTCCCGCGGCCCTTCCTTCCTTGTGATTTGCTACAGAGCGGCTGAAGAGGCAAGTAGTCCCCTAATCGGTGAACAACATCTTCATTTGACACCTTCTTGGCAATCGCCACTCTGTGAGGAAGTGGGAATAGGTTTTCCGTGACTCCTCCACTTCTTAATGCATCTTTTAACACTTGATGTATTGCTTGATAGCCCTTCGTACTAATCCCAACAGCATCACAAATATCTTGAACATCTAGATCAGTGACAATATTAAAAAAATCACTAAGAACTCTCTTAGTGATTGCGTCTTTCAAGTGTTTTGCCTCTGGAGCATCAATCATCCCAATAAAATCCTCTTTGTTGAAACAAGAATGAAGTAAAGAAGCCCTAGCTGACGCATTCTCGCCGCCGCACGTTTCTTGGACGAAGTTCCTATTACCCAAAACAACAATGATGAGCGGTATTAGACTTAAACAACATGAGGGACAGAACATCTTACCTCATAGCTGTCACCCTTCGTTTTCTTGCACCTCCACGTGGTGCAAGAGTCTGAATTTCGGACAACTCTCGTTTCCTCACCCTACCTCCCATGGCAGTACTCTTCATGTGTGGAAGAGTATCCTCAAGCTTTTTAATTACATTTTCCTTGGTTGTGATGGTGCTCTTTGCCTCCTCAAGCGCACTAGTAGCTGTTTGCATCTGATCTTGAAGATTGTGGAAACTCCCATTCAACAACAACTGCCAATGACGCAAGTAGATCTCGGACCGCGCAATCTCGTGTTTGTTGAGTCTCTTGCAGTAGCCCAACAAACCTTGCTCTTCATTTCCAAGGTATTGCAATAGTGATGGAATGTTTGTAAAAGACGGATGAACATTGAGAGAAGGATCCTTTGGATACAAGCATCCGTCTGTCCAGAGATCCACATTCTTCTCCCCTTGAGCGCGGCGTTCGTTGGCTGAAGGTAATGTACCCAAGCATGTTTTCTTTGTCGAAACATATTCTTGAGGCAGGCGTAGGAAAAGCCCTGGAGACCTACCGCGTGAACCGCTTGCTGGGACATTGGTCACGTCTTCAAGAGGCATTGTAGGATGGAGAGATGGAGCTTGAAGGATGGAGAGATAGAGCTTGTAGGATGGAGAGATGGAGGTTGAAGGATGGAGAGACGGGTGTGTAGGTGCAGCAGGAGGTGCAGGTGTCAGAGGGATGGGTGTAGGAGAGGAGCTTAGATTAGGAGGGAAAGTTTTCAATTTTGGGGGAAACTTCCTAAAAGTTTTGGAGGGAGTCAAAAAATGTTGAATTATGAGTAATTTAACTTAAAAATATTTTTTTTAATATGTATATATGTTGGGGGTACTTTTTAGGGGGGAATAGAGTTTTTTTGAAAGTTTTTGAAAAAAGTCAGTTTTTTACCTCTTTGACCGACGAATTTGCTTAGGTGGCATGGGAGAGTGAAGAGGCCACTTTTACAAGTTGGCCAAAAAGCTAGAGAGAGAAGACCTCCTACCCCCTACTTTTCAAATGGTTTACCCCCCCCTTTTCCTACTTTTTAAATGGTTACCCCCCCCCCCCCCCTACCTTTTTAGGGGTCAAAGGTGGAGGAGACCCTACCAAAATAGCCCCATTCAAAGCCTTTGTCCCCCTTAATCTTGGCAGGCTTTCTTGAAATTAGGGATTCTTACAAGGCCCATGGAGAGTCCATTTTTTTCCTTAATGATCCTCAAAAGTCAAGTCACCAAAGCTCTCAACGTGCTTTCCTTTTAGATTTTACCAAAACTTGTCACATGCATGTACTTTCTCTTGCGCTAAAAGAAGTTGTTTTTTGACTTCCCACCTTCTCCTCTTCTTTTGAACAAGTGTTTTGTATGTGTGTGAACATTCCAAGTAAACTTCCTTGTCTTTGCTTGCATCCAATTTTAGCAAGTGTTTTTGGGCTTGACTACATTCCATGTCAAACCATTTCTTCTTGGTGCTACCCTTCTTAGACCTTTTGCAAGACATGTGTTTCACCGAAAAGCATTCCTTCGCACAAGAGCAAATTACTTCGTTGAAAACTTTCCACTTGCATTTCAATGTTGGGCTCTCTTGATGCTCTATCATTCTTAACATTTGGTCCACCATATTAGCATATATAAGTGCTCGTTTTAACTCTAGACGTAGGTAGAAATGATTCACATCATGATTGGACGCTACATGCTCGTGCCGTTTACCACACTTGAGATCAATACATAACATCCTATGATCCGACTCCGGATTCCATTCACAAAGTATAAAGCTTTGTATGCATTTTAGAGTGGCTTCCGAGAACAACATATAGTCAATCACGCTATCACCATTGTGCTTTCTACATGTAAAGTCATTGGTGCCTTGCCATAGAGATACATCGTTTGCAATGAGCATTCCGGTACTATTGCACATATGTAGAAGTGACTTTCCATAGTGATCCAGTTCTTTTGTATCATTAGAACTTCGATTATACATATATGAGTCATCCATTCTTCTTGAGACATGCGGCATGTCGACTTGTTGTGTGTCGTGTTGTAACGTATTTGTGTTAGCATTCATGTCTCCAAAAACAATGACTTCACCTTGATCCTTGTAATGAGCAATGTCTTCCTCTAGTTCAACAAAGGGCTGATCTCTATCCATATCCAAGAAGGCATAAAAGTTGGAGTCATAGTGAGGAATGTAGCAACCAACCACGAACATGACTTGACCATTTGGTGGGCTGATTTTCAGCCATAAGTAGCGTTTATATTTATCTTCTTTGACAATGGAAACATCTTTCAAACCCTTTTGGTCATACATGCTACACCTCCTTGGCCTCTTTGTTGCTTTGCATTTTTGGCCCAGAGTAAAGAATGCACATCGTATTTGTCAAATCCAAGAATTCCTTGCGCATCATGCTCCCATGTTTTGACAAGAAGTATCACATCGGAGTCATTGGTAAGCTCATCAATGCCAATTCCCGTATTCCATGGATACCCGTTACAATTCCAAAAGCTTATTCGCAAGCGTGAGTTGGTCTCATAGATCATGTGTCCCTATTTGTTGGTGGACTTGCATCCTCCTCAAGTGGCTTTTCTTCTTGAAATGACACCTTAACCTTCTTGCTTCTTTCCTCATATGCTTTGCGACGTACATTTTGTTGCATAAGAGTGCGATCCTCATTTACATTACAACCCGTTCCTTTGAGGTAGATCCAACTATTGTCAAGGATGATCTTTCTCTTTACCTCATCAGCCATGGTACATACAATAGGTCTTTCTCCCGAGCGAAGGACTCCTTGTTTTCCAACTCGATGTGCACCATAAGCCATGATTCCTGACATGTTAAAGGTGTAGCAAAAAACTCTTCAATAGCAACTGTAAGAGATTGGGGTGTTTCCATGCTTTCCTCCTTGATTCCACGAATGACGATGTTCTTTGAGCATTTTTGTCGTTCTTGCAATTCTTGAGTGTCCACATTCTCTACATTCTTTGCTTGGACAACGGCTTGCATCAAAGGAGATGTAGAAACCACATTATCCTTACATATATCAGCCCATGATTTGGATGCATTCCTCATCTCACATACATCATGTCGTATTGTATCTATTGTGTCCTCTTTCAATACATGATCACTCTCAAATTTTCTCAAGCGCTCTTTCAATACATTCATGTCAATAAGAGAGCGTTTACATTCTTGAACTTCATTCTCAAGATGCATCAAGCGTGTTGTTTGCATTTCAACAACCTTCTTAAGATGCCCATTCTCCACAACGAGAACTCTTAAAGTGCCATTCACCATTGCAAGTACACGCAACTCTTCACCTTGCTTGTTGACGGTTTCTTGTAATGACATCAAGTAAGCCATCATAATTGCTTCCGTTGTTGTAGACGATGTGGTTGGATTAGCATCCAAATTCCTTGGAGATTTTGCATCATTCTCCATGGCGAGTTTGGATTTTCCACCCTTGCGAGTTTTGTCTGACATTGCCTTCAAGTCGGCAAGAAAACAAAAAGTTTTGACAGTTTTTTCAGTTTTGAGATGCTGTTATAGCAAAGCCTTCCATTACACAAAAAAAAATTGCCTTTAAATCAATGCGCAGAGGACTTCGTGCTCTTTGATTGAGGCTATAGATCACCTAAATCGGATTTCAAATGAGCGAGTTATGGTCAAAAGAGTGACTACTGTCTACTAGCTCAAAAAACGGCTGAGAGAGAGAGAGAGAGAGAGAGAGAGAGAGAGAGAGAGAGATGGTTTCATGGCTCGCCAGTACCAGTGTTCGAGAGAAATCATTTTTCCAAACATATAAAATTCCTTTCCTTGAAATTGCCAAGAGAAAATTTAAAAAATTAGGAGTATTTTTTGGCTTTTACACTGTTTTTCCCTTTTTAGGGACGGAATTTCTCCTTCTCCTCTGGCCCTTAACCGGCAATTTTTTGAAACTGAAAATAGAACGCTATTAAGCCGAGATTCTTGAGCTCCTCAGGGCCAACCAAGACACACAAAAAGTGAGCTGCAATAATGTTAATTTAGAAGGCAAAACCAGTGTTCGGGAAAAATCAATTTTCCAAACATTAAAAAATTCCTTTCTTTGAGTTTGCCAAGAGGAAATTTTAGAAAATTAGGAGTATTTTTTGGGTTTTTACACAATTTTTCCCTATTTTGGGGCATAATTTCTCCTTCCTCTGACCCTCAATCGCATTTTTGAAATTGGAAACGGCATGCTATCAAGCTGAGATTCTCGAACACTGCTCACCACCCTCCTCAGGGCCAGGAAAGACACACAAAAAGTGAGCTGTAATAATGCTAATTTAGAAGGCAAAATTTAAAAGGAAAAATGTGTGTTGGGGGACCTAGGTTTTCAGTTTTGAGTTGTTGTGTCTCAGCTCTTTGCATACATAATGAATGTTCCCAATTGAGGCTTCATTTATAATTTAAAAAGAGAGAGAGAGAGAGAGAGAGAGAAAGAGAGAGAGAGAGAGAGAGAGAAAATAAGAGCTTGGCTCATATGGTGATGGTTGACATCGTGAGAGAGAGAGAGAGACACACACACACACACACACACAGGGATTGATTCCATACATTCATGCTCGGCATCGACAGGGAAGTTGAGTTTGTCGAATTCAAAGCGGGGGGTGAAAAGAAACAAGTCCAAGGTTGCCGACGAGCAAATTCGAGCCGGAGAGAGCGAATCTAAGCTGGCACAAGTGAATCTGAGGCGGCAAAGATTGGAGGCGAACAAAAATTTTGAGTGAGTTTGAAGGTTTTCTGTGAACTATGTGGAATTTTCACTTTCAAGTTAGGTCTTATATGTGAATTTCAAATCTCAAAATTTGTAAATGAGATTACGCTAAACCTAGGTTTTTTTCTAGCACTTCAATGAATAGTGTTTTATTTTAAACTTGGAAAACCTTCATATGATAAATTTTGAGAGGTAAACTTATGATATTTGCACATTTTTATACAAAATTTCTCTAAACTTTGCAGGTTTTAAACTTAGGTTTATTCAAACACTTGGATCAACAGTGTTTTTTTTTAACTTGGAAAACCATCATATGATAAATCTGAGAATCAAATGTAGAATATTTACACGTTTCTACACTAAATTTTTTTAAACTTTGTAGGTTTTCTCGCCTTCAAACCAAGAAATTTGAGGTTTCCCTAAACATTGTAGGTTTTCTCGCCTTCAAACCAAGAAATTTGAGGTTTCTCTAAGCTTTCTGGGCTTTCTTGCCTTCCAACTAGAATTATACATTGTAGGTAGAATTATACTAAACCTAGGTTCTCTTAGAAAAAGCATTCTAAACCTATATATGAGAAATTTGAGAGGCGGACTTGCTATGTTTGAGAAATCTTAGAGGCAAATATACAACGTTTTTACACTAAATTTTCCTAAACTTTGTAGGTTTTCTCGCCTTCAAACCAAGAAATTTGAGGTTTTCCTAAACTTTGTAGGTTTTCTCGCCTTCAAACCAAGAAATTTGAGGTTTCTGTGAACTTTGTAGGTTTACTCGCCTTTGAACTAGAATTAGACTTTGTAAGTAGAATTATACTAGACCTAGGTTTTCTTCAAGCATTTGAACGCAATACAATGTTTTTCTTAGAAAAAGCATTGTAAACCTATATATGAGAACTTTTAGCGACAAATTTGCTATGTTCGAGAAATCTGAGAGGAAAATGTACAATATTTGCACGTTTTTATACTAAAGTTCCCTAAACTTTGTAGATTTTCTCTCCTTCAAACCAAGGATTTTAGGTTTCGCTAAACTTTGTAAGTTTTCTCGTCTTCAAACCAAGAAGTTTGAGGTTTCTCTAAGCTTTGTAAGTTTTCTCACATTCTAACTACAACTATACTTTTGTAGGTAGAATTATACTAAACCTATGTTTTCTTCAAGCATTTGCATGCACTACAATGTTTTTCTTAGAAAAAGCATTGTAAACCTATATATGAGAAACTTTAGCGGAAAATTTTCTATGTTTGAATGTTTATTCTTTGAACTTTGTTGGTTTTCTCACCTTCAAAAGTAGAATTTGAAGATGAATCTCAAAATTTTGTGTGTGTGATTGCACCAACCTACATGTTTTAAGCAATCCTATACACAGTCAGCTACACAATGCTTTTGCCCAGACACTTGGAAAACTTGTCAATGGAAAAATTTAGAGAAAAACTATATTTTATTTATACATAATGCAAGTTAAATTTTTCCGCCTCAAAGAAGCCTTGCACGTGTGTGTCTCTCCATCTTCTTCTCTTGGAGCACTACATGATGTGTTAAAAGTTCAATGCCCTTTGATTAGCTTGATTAGCTCGATGAATTGCATTTGTGGAGGGGGGGGGGGGGGGGGGGGGGGGGGGGGGGGGGGGGGGGGGGGAGAGAGAGAGAGAGAGAGAGAGAGAGAATTAAAGAGAATTGTCCAAGCGACTCAACATGACCTAAGTTGTTGAGAGAGAGAGAGAGAGTGAGTGTGTGTGTGTGTGTGTCGATCAATACACATCCACATGTCAACAATTGGGACTCTCCCTCTTAATTGTGGGCGACATAGTTGTCAAAAATAGAGAGGGAATTGGGAGAGCCAGTCTACCACAATGGGGCCAACAACTCTGATAACCAGTCTACCACATGTGAGTGATAGACAAGTTCTTCAAGTTTCATCTCCTTCTTCATGCCGGTAGCCATGACAAGCACATTTTCTAGCACCATTGGGAGACCCCATGACATGGGAGGTTAATTTGGAAGTCATAAGGATGGTGCTAATAGAGTCTTGAAATCTCAGCGGACTATTTCAATGTGATTTGGGAGAACCAACCTACAATATTGAGAGAAGGAATTAGGAGAGCAAGTCTATTGCACTTGGGCTGCTCAAGCTTCTGCACCTTCTTCATATAGCCACCCATGAAAGACCCATTGTCGGCATTATAGAGAGAACTTATGAGAGGAGTGCTAAGAGACCTTCAAGAAATCTGATAAGAGTCTTGGACTCCAATGGTGTCATTCTATAATTAATTCATCCAATGGCTGTTAGATTTAACATATATTACTCAAAGAAGAAATGGTGAGATGTATGAAAGGAGAGGTTTGTTAAAGCTATAGAAAGGATCTATCTGACAAGCCTTGAGTTCATGTGCACTCTATCTTCCTTCGTTGGGGTGCACTACTCTACTCAATATTGTGATGTATAGATGGTATTTTATGTTTGCAATTGGAAGTCAGAAAAACTTCCCTATATTGGGTGCAATACTCCAATAACTACATTGACGGTATTTCATGCTTGCATGAGAGTAAATAAAATGAAAAAACTTATGGCACTAATATGAGAGCGGTGTTTTCTATGTCGCTTGGGAGGAGCATTAATGAGGATGAGGGACGTCTTCCTGAATCTCCAAGTCATTCCTAGCATGTGCATGCGCATCAAAAGGTTGCATAGAATTATCGTCTCCAACGTGCTATACAACATACAAGATACTTGACATCCTCCACAGATGACCATGGTCATGATACAATTCCCTTTTCATTTGTCGAGGATTGTGTTCATGGCGATGTTACTATTCTGTAAAACCCTCTGCAAACTATCATGCAAGGACAGAGATGAAGACAACACATTATATCATGTTTGGATGCAACAAGAAGAAGTTGTCGACAACGGGCAAGGCAGTGCACCTCCAACATAAGAGAGCAACACCATCGACATGATGGCAAATTTTGTCTTATCATAGACACTCAAAGTGAGGAGCAGGCCCCGTATTTTCATGACACATCTCTTGGAGGCATTGCTTGCATTCTACATGCCTATCCATGCATACGAGGGGTTCACCCTTCCATGCTTCCACTAACACATGAACCATTACCTTTAGATTATACAAGAACCATGACCTCCTCTTGCGAGTTTTGTGGTGCACATCTTTGGCCATGTGAAATGAAGAATGAGCATACACCATCCACAGGAAGGTATTGTTGCAACGGTGGAACAATATCCCTTTTTCCTCTTGTGTGACCACCATGTCTATTGGAGAGGTTACTCAATAATAGTGATGCTTTGAGTAGGTCTTTCAAAAAAAACATCAGGAGCTACAACAGTGTGATGGCATTTACATCCCTTGGAGCTACCATTGATGAAACATTGATGGGTAGGTCTAGTGCATATTGCTTTTGTGTACATGGTAATGTGTACCATCGAATTGGTTCTTTGCCACCACATGAAGCAGGGGTACCCAAATTTGCACAGATGTTGTATATGATATTGAGCATGAGTTTTGAAATTGTATGAGTGCCTTGGATGGTTTGGATTTGTCCATTCTTGAAGCATTGTCAATGATGATGCAATCATGTAATCCATATGCAAATGCATTCTACAATGTTGGTAGAATGTTGCATGACAACCCTGGTGTGGAGATCAAAATGACAATTTGGGAAAATAGAAATACTTCCAGGTAGTACTTGATACCTATTGGCAATGAGGTTGCTACAATTATGCCAGGTCAAGGGGACGTACAAACAAGTGGCCATCGAGACATTGTGATACATTGTCAAGATGGAACGTTGCGGAGGATTTCAAATCTACATAGGTCATACATGCCACTATTGTATGCTCTTCTCTTTCCACAACAGGGAGAAGATGGATGGCATGTCAAGATTCCTTATGCAAATGTGTGTGGCCCTTTGGATGCATTGGTTGGTGGTTGACAATGTGTCACTCAAAGAGAGTACTATGCATATCGACTCCAAGTTCATGCTGATACAGAATCATGCTTGCTTTGCGGGGGTCGTTTACTTCAACAATTTATGGTTGATGCATATTGTGCCATTGAGGAGTGTCGTCTTGCATGGCTTCACACAATTCAAAAGACATTGAGGGTAGAATTGTATGTAGGCGTGGTTGACATGGTGCATTTGTATGAGAGTGATGTTTTCCTTGGACGGTCTACGGGTCAAAGAATTGTCTTGCCCTCATTTGTTACAGGTGGCCCTCACCACATGTACCAATTATATCAAGATGCAATGGCAATTGTCCGTGCAAAGGAAAGCCAGAGCTATTCATCACATTTACATGTAACCCTAAATGGACAGAAATAAATGAGGCATTACTTCCAGGACAGGTTTCCTCTGATCGACCAGACATAGCAACAAGGGTTTTTTTCCTGAAACACTCAAGCATGATGAAGTACATCTTGAAGAAATATATTTTTGGGAAAGTGGTGGCTTACATGTCTGTAGTGGAGTTCCAAAAGAGAGGCTTGCCACATTCTCATACATTATTGATTCTAGATCCTTGATGTAAGCCTCAATCAACATTTGACTATGACAAGATGGTTTGTGCAGAGTTGCCAGGTAAAAATCGATTTCCAGTGCTGCATGATGTCATTGTTAGTTGTAAAATTCATGGCCCATGTGGTTAGCTCAATACTTCATCTCCTTGCATGGTAGATAGGCAATGTATCAAAAAATATCCACATCCATTTTGTGAGCAAACAAGCATGGATAATAATGGCTACCCCATATATTCACGACGAAACAATGGCTTCAGCGCCAAGGTCAAGGGTTTTACTATTGATAATCGATGGGTTGTGCCATATAATTATGTTTTATCGATGCTATTTAATACACATATCAATATTGAGGTATGTTCTACAATTTCACCGTCGTAAAGTATGTCTACAAGTACATCCACAAGGGGCATGATAGGGCAACTATAAGATTCCATACATCAGCACAAGATTTTGAGAGGGAGATTATTGCTGAGATAGACATGTATACAAATGGATGCTATGTGTCTGCATCTGAGGCTTGCTAGAGAATTTTTGAATTCCCTTTGCACAATGATGCACCAATTGTCCAGAGATTGAGCGTGCATGTTCTAGCTAGTCAAATCATGACATTTCAAGAAAATGAAAACAATAATGATGTCTTGCAAAGGGAGGCTGCAAAGAAGACCACTTTGACAGAGTGGTTCACATGCAACTTGGAGAATCCTGATGCAAACGATACTTTGTACATTTATTTTCCTCAAAAGTGGGTGTGGAATTCAGGTTCCAAAAAATGGACGAAGAGACGTCGTGGGGACACTATTGTGCGGATGTATTTTGTGCAGCACTCTAGCAATGAACGATATTATGTCCATTTGCTTTTGACTATTTGTAAAGGATGTAAATCATTTGAGGAGCTGCGTTCCGTAAATGGTGTATTGTTCCCAGCATTCAAGGCAGCATGCATTGCAAGAGGTATCTTGGAGGATGATAGGAAATGGTTTGGTTGCATGGAAGAAGCTTGCAGTACACATACATGCTTACAGTTGAGACATTTGCTTGTGACCATTCTATTGTTTTGTGAACCCTCCTCCCCTTATCTCTTATGGGAAATATTTTGACATGTTTTGTCTGAGGACTATCGACACATGTTGGAGTTGAGATATGAGTCCGTAGATGTATGTGCACAGGTTGCTGAAGGGTATGCATTGAGAGATTCGCAAAAATTCTTGGTATATTTGGACAAAGTTTAATTGAATATCCTGTAATTCCAATACCTAATAAGCACTTTGTGACACATGATGAAATTACATTACTTTTCCAAGAGCAATGTCTTGATAGAATGCAAGAGCTATCCGCATCACATGCAATGGAGCACACTTTGAATGAAGATCAAAGGATTGCTTTTAAGACAATTTGCCATGCATTGACTGTTGATGGGGGGGGCTATTTTTTTCTTGGATGGGCCTGCAAGGACTGGGAAAACTTATTTGTACAATTGTTTTTTATCACGTGTGCATGGAGAAGGGGAAATTGCATTGACCACAGCATCTTCTCGGATTTCAACATTGCCGCTACGAAATGGACGCACCACACATTACAGGTTCAAGATACCCTTGGAGATTGATAGTTACAGCACATGCAATATCCCTGTTCAAGGTCAACTTGCTGAATTGCTAAGACTATGCAAGTTGATTGTGTGGGATGAGGCTCCTAAGACGCATCGATATGCCTTTGAGGCTTTGGATAGGTCTTTGCAAGATATCATGTGCTCAAGAAAGACATTTGGTGGAAAAGTGTTCCTTCTTGGTAGAGATTTTAGACAAATCTTACCAGTGGTGTTCAATGGAGCACGTGCCAACATTGTTGATGCTACACTTTGTCAATCAAACTTATGGAATCACGTGAATATCCTTAGATTGACACATAACATGCGTGTGGAAGATGGTGATGTTGCAAATTTTGCCTACAGAGAATGGCTTATGGATGTAGGAAATGGGACTTTGACAAATGGGATGAGCAGAAGAGAGATCCCCCACCACATGGTGCTTTCTTCAGCATCATTGGATGAATTGATAGATTGCATCTATTTTGAAATGGATAAATTTGTGGATCATGCAGAATACTTCAAAGAGCTGGCTATTCTTCCTCCCAAAAACTCTGAAGTTGATACTCTCAATGCTAAGGCCCTATATGCAATGAAAGGTGATGTCGTGCAATACTTTAGTGCTGACTCCGTGGTGGGAAACGCGATGCAAGATTCATGCTTATACTCTATGGAGTTTTTAAATGGTTTGAACTTGGCAATAATTCTATTGCGGAACCTTGATCCAAGTCAAGGTTTGTGCAATGGGACATGCTGGGTGTGTAAGGCATTTCACCCTAGATTTTTGGAGACAAAAGTTATTACAGGTACACGGATTGGGACCAGGGTTTTTATCCTTCAAATATGTTTTGTGCATTCTGGCATGGAGTTGCCATTTGTTCTTAGACGGAGATAATTTCTAGTCAGATTGGCTCTTTTCATGAAGATAAACAAATTACAAGGCCAAAGCATTGCCGTGCTGGGCCTATACCTAGTGACACCGATCTTCACTCATGGAAAATTGTATGTTGCATTTTCACGTGCACGTTCAGCTACTACTGGGATAAAGATTCTCCTACATGACGTTGATGTAAATGAAACAAATGCACTAATAACAAACATTGTGTACCATGAGATATTAAACAATTCCATATGAAGGCTCCCTTCCCGTTTATCGTTGTCTTCTTTTTTGTGTACATTTCAACTTACAAAAATATAACATGAGTATATTTTTCACCTCTCTTCATAACATATACTAAACTCTGTCATTCCTTCCTCTCATTGTCTATTTTTTGGTTTCTATTTGGCTATATAGGTAATGGATCAAATTTATTACATCTCTGAGGTGTCTTTTGTATTGAACATAGAAGATCATCCACATCCTGGTATGTTCCAGTCCCTTACATCTTTATGTGGATGCTTATTGTGTTCCTTTTGAGGCCTTGATTTCTTTTTTGCCATTACGCGTGTGCGTGTATTTATGAAATTAAGAATTGACTTGGTATAAAATAATATTCATGGCAAAAAAATCACATCCGTTACAGCATCATGTAACGACACTTCTAGGACATGTTCATAAAACCTAAGCACACATGCTTATGGTCTCAAACCCCACTTTAGGTCAAGTTTCAAAATCGCGATTATTAACAGCAATGGAATTTTGACCTAGTCGTTGTCGACCCGAATGCATCTAAATGCTTAGCAATGATGTCCCAATACCCCGCCTATGCTTAGTTTTTTATTTGAAAGTGTAAATTCCTAGTTATGATGAGATTCGGTGACGCCAAAAGCTACAAAATGCCGTGATGTGTTTCCGTCAATGCATAGAGCTCTTACCTGCGGTTGCAATGCAACAAACGCGACTGCAATGTGACAATCAGGAAGGGAGTAAGAAGCACGAGAAGGAGAGGAGTGAGCGCCGTTAGCTCACGCTGTGTATTTCATTATCCAAAACTTGAAAAATAACTTACAAAAATTGGCTTTTATACCTTAGCCAAGGTTTTTGGTGGTCAAAACTAATAATCTGGGAGTTCTACCAAAGCTGGGTAATGACAGGTTGATACAATCTGGAAGCTTGTAGCCCCGGCTCATTAATTATAGAGTTTATCCGAGAAAAAAGAAGTTATAATATTCCCGATTTATCAAAATAATGAGTGTTTTACAATGAGAACTCCGCAAAATGGTATCCATGTTAACTTGCTGCTAACATGCCCCACCTCCTCGCCTGTGTCATCCCTTGACACAGCTTTATGGGCTGAAATATTCCTCGGGCTGGCAGCAGCTGGCAAGGCGGTCTTTCAGCGCATTCGGTGCCTTTTGGTATCTGATCTTCCTTTCTTTATATCTGGGACTTTCAGAAACTCCATAGTTACTCTATTCTTCAGTTCCACCGCTGAGTAGCCGACAAACCTTGAGGTTAGATTGTTGATCACTGGCGCAAATATTTTTGTTTGCCAAGTGAAGAATACCGTGTAGAACGCTTCCTCGAACACGAACATATTATGTGATGGTAAGAACATACACCAGGTGTAGAAGCCATAGAGGACTTCTTCAAAAGGTTGGCCACTGAGATCATAACACAAACCTTTATTACCCTCGAGGAATGACATCCAAGGGGCGCCTGCTTGCTCTAGCTCATGAAAAACTTCAATACAAGTGAGCAGCATTCGGCATATTTTATATAACATTGCACATGAGAGATCCGGTAGACTTTTCAAGAAGGACATGGCACCCGTTAGGGTTTTCACCATGTATTCCTCTGTGGCCGGTCCCTTTTCTAGAGCTGGCAATCTTGGGTAGTTCAGCCAGGTTGGCTGCTTCTTCATTAGTGCCTCATGCGCTTGCCAAGTCCTTACTCTTGGTACAGGACAGAAAGTGGGATCTTTTTGTAGCGTTGCAAGTGCTCTTGTGAACAGACTCAAATACCTTGGATTCTTGTTCAACCAGCTCAACCTCCACTTGGGGTGGTCTTGATCTGTGCCTTCTACTTGCATGTCTTTGTAGAGCCTCTCTTTGACTTGGAGTAACTCCACTTTTATCAGAGGGTATGGCAGGGATTGTTGATGCCATTGCACATTGATTTGATTGGGAGTGAGTTGTGTAACGTTGACAGAGTGAAGAACTCTCAACTCCCAATCCATCGCTGCCTTTCATTGCTCATCTACTTCTTATGTGATCTTTTCTTTTAGTGCATCTTCTTCAGCCTTTGAGAGCTGGACCATGGGCACTGTGTCTTCATCTGTAATGTTTACCTGAAACTCTTCTTCACCACTCAGCTCTACTATGGACTGTGTCTCCAGTTTAGCAAATGACACTGAGGGTATTTCTATTTGAGGCTGGTCTGAAGTGCCTGCCTCTTCTTGCGTTTCCAGCTTTCCCTCTCTCAGCAGCTGGTTAACTCTTTTAAGCTTAGCTATTTCCTTTAGCAGCTCTTCTTCTCTTTGGACCCACATTCAAGCCAGGTCTCTGCGTTGAGACTGCTCTAACTTTAGTTCCAGCTCGAGGTCCTTGTACTTTTTCTCTAATGCTTTGTACACTTAATTTGTCCCTTTGATCGAGGTTACGGCTGGATTCTCTCCTTGTTGTTCCTTTCCAGCGTTTGTTCCTTTGTACAGCTCAAAGCGACTTTTTCTCTAATGCTTTGTACACTTAATTACGGCTGGATTCTCTTCTTCAGCCTTTGAGAGCAGGAACCTCTCTTCGTGCTCTCTTTTCCTCATTATTTGAGCTCTCCTTGTTGTTCCTTTCCAGTGACTTTCAGCCGACTCTTCATCAGATTTGTAAGATCTCTTGACTGATCTTGTAGCTCGGAGATGGTTGTGCTGACAATATCCAAGTGTTTTGGTCTAGGGCAGGTGGTAGGTTGTCGGCCATGCCGATGGCATGGTACGCAATCCTTGTCAAGACTTCTCGTGCACCTAGGTAAGTGATCTTTCCTTATTTCTTTGTGCCTTTCAGAGTGGTCAATACATATTGTGCGTGGTCACCGGTTGCCTGATTGTTGACTTGAGGACTTGCGTGAAAGTGGTGGCAACCGCATGATTTGGCGTGGTATACCTTGGTGGCCTTTTAGCTAGGAATTTGGAAGTGTTGGTGGTATAACCTGGTTGGCTCTTCCACCTGCTTGTGACTTATATCTGCAAAGGTGGCTGCAGCGGTTTTCTAAGTGAAAGTACTTGCCGATTTCCTGTCCCTTGCCCTCATCATCATTGCTTCTCTGCGCATTCTGAGTGCTTCTACCACTATTTCTTTGGTTATTACCACTTCGACTTTATTTCCTTGCGGGTCAGAAATTTGGACAGTTCCATCTTCTTTAATTGTGGATAAAAGCTCATAAGCTTTTTGGAAATCCACTCGCACGACTCATGTTCATAGAAATCTCTGAGTCCTAGCTTGCGGTTGGCTCTACCTGATGTCCCTCTTCACTCTTGAACCTGTCGGTGAACATTGTGGTGTGATGCTCTTTTAGTTGTTCTTATGAAAGATATGCTACCTTGGCGGCTTTGACTTAATCTGGATCCAATTGGTATGCGGGCAGTTCCTGCAACTTTTCTTTCTGTTTGAGCTTCTTCTTGGCCCTCTCTACTATTTGCATGGCTCCTATTCAATGAATAGAGTGTCAAAGTTAGCAGATTTGTCGAATTTTTCTCTGAAATGTCCTTTAGTTTGATTTGCTGACAATTTTGGTCCAATTTGCTTCAAATCAATTTTTGAACAAGCATAGATGCATAAAAACATGCAAGGAACAAAACTGTAAAGTCCAAACAAATTTTTGCAACCAAAGTAAATAATCGCGATTATTTACAACTGAGTATTTTTTTCAACATTTTGCAAACTTGGCATCACGGGCTTGGAGTATATACCAAATACATACTCTGTGTCAAATATGGGCTCATTTGGATGCATAGAATGAAAATGATACCAAACTTAGGCTTTAGGTCTCTGAAACAGTAGATATAGTGAAAATTTGAGATTTTGAGCTCCAAATTGGTTGAAACTTGGCTAGTGGGCTCAACACATCATGTACTTTGGATGTATGATGGCAAAATATCAAAAAAAAATGGCTAGAACATAAATAATCGCGATTATTAACATTTCTACCAAAATCAACATTCTTTGGTACAATTTGGTTCTAGGCATTGTAAAGACCCTGTGTATGAGATATGAGGTGATTTGGATCAAGAAATATTGACCAAAATTGGCTTGCAAAAACTTCTTTGTGTTTTCTGGAAATTTTCCAAGTTATAGGTGCTCATTTTGGCTCATACTTGATTTTTGGCATGTAATAGGTATGTACACATGATAGGTGAGGTGAGGACACAATTTCCAAGCAAAATTAGTGCAAAAGTAAACAATCGCGATTATTTACAGCAGTCATAATTTTTTGCAAAACGTATAAATTTTGACATAAACACATTCTATACACCTAAAACAAGTCCTAAATTGAATTTGGTCAAGTTTGGTCATGCCAGCATCACCGACTCTGAAATCACCATTTTCTGTGACTACACTGCCTATTGAGTTGGTCAGTCAATTTTGAGGCTTTGGACTTGTTCGCAACATACTTGTGAAGCAACTCATCCAATTCTGGCTCAATTGGAGTTAGTTTGACCCCGTATGTCGAATTTGACGCTTTGTCGCCTTCGAGCCGTTTTCTGCTTTTTGTGGGCTTTGCTTGATTGATTTCACTAAACCAATCATATACATTGTATATGAACCTCGTAGACAAGCTGTCTGTGGAGTCAGATCGAAATTCTGGGCTTTGCCAAAAACCTAGCTTTTCTACTGGAGACCCCCTAGACCCTTGCCGAATGATCAACTGATGATATAGAACTATTTTAAGCCTATGAATCAAGTCAAAACTTAATTTGGCCTAAAATGTCAAGAAAAAGTAAATAATTTGAGTTATGGACAATTTTTGAAATTTTTACCTCGAAGTGTCCTTAATCTTACCAATTGGTTCAGACAACCTTTAAGCTTACTCTCCAGTCGAATTGAGTGGTTTCGAGTCTTTTCGTGCTATTTCTAGCTGTAGACCTGAAATTTTGCAACTTCCAATAACAACTCACACTTGATTCTTTGAGAGAGAGCAATGTTTTCAAATCCACCTCGGATCCTACTTACCCTACTCCTAGATTCTCATGCAATGGGGTTGTGGAAAGTGTTCACAAACACTCGTTTTCTTGTCTTTTATGGTTTTCTCAGCATTAATCTTAAGACTTGTCTCGTCTACCAATCATCTTCAAAATCCTAATCTAATCCTACAATCTTAAAGGCACCCAGCAAGTGCGATTACTTCCAAGCTACCTCTACACAACAAAAGACGACAATCTTAGGCTATGCGGTTTCTAAAAGAAAGTTTTGAAATCTAAGCGATCCTAGAGAAATTTAAAGGATAACTTCACAAGACGCTCGTGTTTTTCCCTAGTTTAAGTCTCTTCGATCCCCGACAACGGTGCCAAATGTGGAACGCATGTCTAACCTCACCATCCTATCTTATTTCAGTATTAGCGAGAACCACGATTAAATTGTCAATCCATAAGACGAAGCTGGCTCGACTAGTGCATAGAGGCTACAAGAGGTTGTCAATCTCTTGGAAAACAACTAACAACACCCATCTAACTCAAGCTACACTCAAGTGACTGAAATCACCAAAAACCAATCGCTCATCGGCAACCAAATCACATCCGTTACAGCATCAAATGACATCCAAATGTAACGAAACTTCTATGACATGTTTATAAGACATAACCACACATGCTAATGGTCTCAAACATCACTTTAGGTCAAGTTTCAAAATCAGGATTATTAATAGCAGTGGATTTTTGACCTAGTCGTTTTCGATCCAGAATGCATATAAATGCTTAGCAATGATGCCCCAATACCCTGCCTATGCTTAGTTTTTTATTTGAAAGTGTAAATTCCTAGTTATATTGAGTTTAGGCCGCGGGTAGGCGATGCAAAAGCTACGAAATATTGTGATGTGTTTACGTCAATGCGTAGAGCTCTTACCTGCGGTTGCAATGCAACAAACGCGACTGCAATGTGACAACCGGGAAGGGAGTAGGAAGCACGAGAAGGAGAGGAGTGAGCGTCGATAGCTCACGCTATGTATTTCATTATCCAAAACTTGAAAAATAACTTACAAAAACTGGCTTTTATACCTTAGCCAAGGTTTTTGGTAGTCAAAACTAATAATCTGGGAGTTCTACCAAAGTTGGGTAATGACAGGTTGATACAATCTGGAAGCTTGTAGCCCCGACTCATTAATTACAGAGTTTATCCGAGAAAATAGGAGTTACAATAGTCTCGATCTATCAAAATAATGAGTGTTTTACAATGAGAACTCCAAAAAATGATATCCGTGTTAGCTTGCTGCTAACAGGGAGTACCTCCAAAGTTCTAGGTGCTTTGAGATGATCTACCAGTTCTACTTGCCTAGAAAACTTGCATATATGGCAGCTCCATATATAGCTGCAATAACTGGTACGTGTAAAGTGTTGGGTTTGGTGCTTCGATTGCATTATTTAAAGAAAATTTTTTGTTTCTCACTAATTTTGTTTGTTAATCCAGAAGATAATCAACCTTGGGATGGAAAAACGGTCCTTAAAAGGAATGGAGAAGCTCCAAGCCAATTATCAATCGCGTGATGAAGTGAGTTACGTTGATTTTTCCTCTTAGATCATTTGTGGCACAATTGTGTTCCTGATTGTGTACATTTTGATGACAAACATATCAACAACTCTTCCATGTTCATGATCCACTTTAAGACGTTCTTTGGATGTCTGGATACATTTCTGAATGTATTCATGTTTATTATTACTTTCCTACTTTTATGCAATAGAGGTTTTGACTTGCGATTTGAGTTCGTGGGATTCAAAATATTATGTTCATATTTTAGAGATTGTAGTTTGAAACATCAATTCTATGCCTTGACCCTCACATTTGTGAGAGGGTAGGTTCCTATGCTGAGAGAGAGAGAGAGAGAGAGAGAGAGAGAGAGAGATGCGATAAGGAACAAAGAAAATCATGCATGTTGCTAAGATGTGTGAGATAAAATCTAAAGTTTCTGTGTCTTTTTTTAAAACTTACACAAGCAATTATTTCCTTGGTGGTAATTAACACAGAGCTCATCTTTATATGCATTGTGATGAACTTTTTAATGGTATAGCTATGGAAAACACTAATAACAATACCATCATTTAGAGCGAGTCTGACGGTATTGAGTCCACTCCTCCAAGGTTTTCCAATGCTCAAGTGGCAAAGAAAAGTGCTCGATGTGTGGGATCCTCTTCTGCTCATCCTATGGTACATGATGGAAATGACTAAGTCTTGGCTGCATTGCGGGACTTCTTTACCTGTAGTAAGTCTTGGCTGCATTGCGGGACTTCTTTACCTGTAGTGAGTCTAGGCAGTTGCACTTTGAAAGACACTTAGAAGCACTCCTAGATGTGACTCAACAAGCCAATGGACAACAAATTGTAGACCTTCGCAATGAGGTGCATTCATATATAGAGCTCTTCAATGGCGGAATGAGTCGCATTGCGGATAATAGGTCCATCAAGTTGGTGCACATAGAGGAACAACAGTTTGAATCAATGCAGGGCTCACACATGACCAATAGGGAATTCCATATTCAAATTGATGCACTTAAAGAGCAAGTTTGAGCTCTAGAAGGAGAGGTGACGCAGCTCAAGATCCACCTAAATTGATTGATCGTATTGATGAAAAAGATGGATCGAGCTTCTGATGCACGTTCCATATAGATGCGTTAAGTCTTGGCTACTAGAAATAACTGAAGTCCTGTTTTTGTGTGCTCATTAGATACAATGTTGTGATGTAATAAAGCATAGGTTGTGTTGATAGGTTAATGTAATCGATGTTGTTTTGTTTGGTTCTATAGTTGTGTTGCTTGATGTGCATGGAATGAAGCCTTGTACTTAGATTAAAGTTTTGAGACCTTGGTTGAGATTATATTTGTGTCAAAACAATATGGAGTAATACCTTTGTGGCTTGGGAACTTAAAGTTACAAAAGAGGCTTCAATTACTACATTTATAATTAGCTATGTGAGCTTCAAGGTGGAAATGAAATACTTGAAATCTCGATAGATTCTAGAATATTTTTCTACTATCTAAACTTCATTGTGAAAGTTATCTTAGGTTTACAGGTAAAAATTTTCTTACTCCTTCAGATTTGAAGGACTTTTTGCTTTCTCAAATAATTGGGTGGTAGCAGTTTTTAGCTCCCATTAGAGTTTGTGATGACCATTGTAAACATCTTTAGACAACGAGTAGAGGTATGAAGAGAGATTTTTGAGGGATCTTTTTTCTCATTTTTACTTGCGCTAGAAAAAAAAAGAAAAACCTTCTTGCAAATCTCCCTCGTGGAGAGAGCTTTAGGGGGGAGCTTTCTCCCTTCTCTCTCTCTCTCTCTCTCTCTCTCTCTCTCTCATATATATATTTTTCCGCTATCTGAACTCATTGTGAAAGTTATTTTTAGGTTTACAGGTAAAAATTGTCTTACTCCTTTAGATTTGAAGGACTTTTTACTTTCCCAAATAATTGGGTGGTAGCAATTTTTAGACCCCAATATGAGTTTGTAATGACCATTATAAACAACCATCCCCTCTATACCCCCTAGACGAGTAGAGGTAAGGAAGCTTTTTTTTATTTTTACTTGCACTAGCAAAAATAAAAAAAATAAGCTTCCTATAAAGCTCCCGCATGGAGAGAGCTTTACACACACGCGCGCATATACATACATACATACATAGCTATTCGCCAAGAAGTTACAATGCCCCTCTGCGCATCATTATGCTACATATATATATATATATATATATATATATATATTAATATTACATATATATGTAATGACCATTGTAAACTTTTATCCCCTCTATACCACCTAGACGAGTAGGGGTAAGGAGAGAGATTTTTACTTGCACTATCAAAAATGAAAAAAAAAAGCTTCTTCGAAAGCTCCTCATGGAGAGAGCTTTACACACACACACACACACACACACACACACACACACACATAGTCGTGATATATATAAATATATAGATATGTATATGTATGTATACATACATCTATATTATATCTCTTTGCTTTTTTGCATGGAGACATGAACAATGTCAATCATGAATAAATTTTTCTGGTGTTTGAAGGTTCATTGGTATTGCAGTTGGGGTTATTTGTTTTCAAAAAAGGCATCAAAAACTCAAATCTAAGTGTTGTCTTCCATTTTAACTTTTTGCATATGTGTGGAATTTCTACTTTCATAAATGATAGATGTTTTACATGTTTTTCATCTCATTATGTGAGAATGCTGAAAGTTTGTGGCTTATATATACATAAATGAGTACTAGATTTGTGCGGCTCTTTATGCATGTCTGCGAGTGATTGAGAGCTAATGTTGAACTAGAGATTTAAGAGTTTTAGTGGTATTAATAGTGCACTCTTTTGGTTTGCACCAACACATGGGTGGCATACTGTAGTTGTTATGTTGATTTTAATTCTCTATGCACTTTCATTGTCTTGCAAAGCTTATGTTGGTGTTTCTTGGATGGGGTGGAATGCTCTATTTATAGATGCCTCGTCTTAGAAGGCATTGGACAATGTCTATGTTTAGTTGGATGCTTCATCATCCACCACATCACATCTATGGTAATGAGCTCTAATTGTATCCCTAGTAAAATTTTCGAGTTGATGTTCGAACTAACAAATTTCTCGTGTAGATCCACTTGGTTGGAGAGGCCCACTCACTGAAAGCTTTGAAGTTGTTAGGTAAGGAATATCAATGAAACACAATTTCTTTTTATATTTTTTTTTGTTATTGAACTTATTGTTTTTAACTTGTTGGCTTGCAGGACTCGCTATTGTTGTGATAACATTTTAATGGAAGTCCATGAGTCTTTTGGAGGACCCCAAGGATATTTCACAATCCATGTGGCATTGAACCGTAATGCAGCTTCAACTCGCATACAAGTTCATGAGCTTGGCGATCGCTTGCTTGCCAATGTAGTATACTATTATAGGGATACGCATGAGAACTGGAGGATTGTATTGTACACCTTGCACGAGGGACGTCGTCGTTTTGGTAGGAGTGTTCGTTGTGTGGGCCCATGCATTTTACGGGTGCCAAATGCAACGTCTCGCAGATTGTCGTTTTGAAGTCACAAGTTAAGATCTTTCAAAAAACTTTTTGTTTAAGAGACCAATCACAAGTTATGCTTAAAGAGACTACTTATAGTTAAGATATAGTGGCTTTCAAAAAACCTTTTGTTTAAGAGACCAATCACAAATTATGCTTAAAGAGACTACTTATAGTAATGGGAGTGGATTGTTGTTTTTCTTTTAATCTCCTTCTCCCTGTCTCTCTCTCTTGCCATAAAATTAAAATCCGTGTTCTTCTATTGTTCTCTCTCTCTCTCTCTCTCTCTCTCTCTCTCTCTCTCTCCCCTTCCTACCTCCATTGTGTGTAATCTTTTTAGTTCATGTTATGTACTATAGTTCATGCAATACAATAAAGGATGCAAAACCTTATTGCAAATAATGAAGCATTTAAGATATGGTTGTCATTGCCTTGAATTGGATACACAAAAAGTACTTGCACATGTTGTCACCTTAAACAAGAGGGGAAGGGGTACCTAAAATTCAACCATACTCCTTCTTGGACGCAGCAACGCGGGTCACATACTAGTTGTTCACAATAGGCTTATCCTCCGGTCCCTTCTCCCATGCTTTCCCCCCTTATTCTTCTCCTTAACCTATCCATATTTCATCAAGATGACGAAGATGAAAATAAAGGAAAAAAATAGTTTGGCTTCCCTCCATGGCACTTAATTAGCTTACCTCATCAATAGGAAGATTTTGTTTGCGATGTACTTCTTGGACTCCCACTTTTGTCACCTTCTTCAACTTTTGACATTTGGTTGTCGAGCAACCGTCATGCCTTCTTCCTCTTCATCCTCGCCCATTCATTTTTCCCATTTCTTGTTGACGTATGAAATAACACTCACAGATAAACCGAGGCATAGGGACACATAGTACATGCAAAGAAAATACCATAGAACTTCACACCTCATACGTAAACCAAGACACCAGAATAGTACATGTAAAGTAAACATGCGGGGCAAACAGATGACATAAGCTTACAATACTAGTACGGACTATGGGCTTCCTTTTTTGTGGCCTTGGAATTCATGTCTTGGGTGGTTGAAGCCTTCATGCCTATGTTCAATGCAAAATGTCATAATAATCAATATCTAATTCTCATAAATGATTTTCTCATGTTAAACTGATCATTTAATATGGAGAAGTGCTAGGGGAGAAAAAGCTAGAATATTGGTTAAGCTAGCAGACCGGCCACAGTAGGGATCCAAAGGAGGGAAAATAGGGATCCAAAGGGGGGGGCATCTGCAAAAGAGCCATGTGCAACAATGGGCTAAAAAGACCCTAAGGTTCAGCCCATTAAGACTTCCAAAATGCTAAGGTTCCAAAATTCAAAGGTTGTGTCTAAAGGTCAACCTTAAGGGAATTGGATGCTTTGTGTGTGTACCAAAAAGTCTTTGCAATCCCTACTTGGGAGGGGGCGAGCCTTGCATGTAGGGGATGAGAGAGAAAGCCACACACACACAAGCTCCCTTTACACAAAGGGAATGAGGGACACGTGTCAGCTCCCGAGGCCAGATGCCCACAAGGAGTACCCAATTCCTATTGGGATGGCCTTGGAGGTGGACCAATGAGAATTAGGCTAGAGTAAATCTAGTTTAATTAATTTAAAAACACTTAATAAAAGAACCAATGAGAATTAAGTCCTCTAGAAGACTATTGGACAGTGTCCCAAGGGGTCCAATGAGCATTCAGCAACCCAATGGCTTGCCTGAATCCTATCTGCTAGGAGGCAAAGGGGTCCAATGAGAGTTTAGTTGAATTATTAAATTACCTAAAGCTCTCACAAAAGGGGAAAGGGGGACACATGTCAGAAGGCTATCACTTATGCTGCTTAATAGTCATTGGCTTCACCTGCGGAGCTCCAATGAGGGTAGAGCAAGAGCAAATAGCAAGAGGGATCGCCCAAGAGAGAGGGGGGGCTGATTTTTGCAAGGCATTATCACACACACACTCTCACACAGTCTATGTGAGAAGTAAAGAAGACTATCACTTCCCAAGCTTTAATGGAGAGCTCATCACCTACTCCAAGCTTGCGAGATAGAAGCCTACATCGATACACTCTTGGCATATGGATGCAAATCCAACCAAGAGCCAAGCTTCAATGCATGCTCATCTCCTCTACCATGCTAATTACTAAGCTAAGCTATGCTAATACGAGTGATTATGTGAGGAGATGTACATCTTTCTCGTAAGATACTCCTTCTTCCTCTCAATCTACTCTCATACCCTGCTAGCTCTCACCATCTTTGAAGGTGTGTGAGGTCTTAGGTCTGAGACCGGGGATAATTGATGTTGTGTTTGCTTAGTGTTTTGCTTAGTGCATGAAGCTTTCATCTTCATTGCACTAGCTAGTCTTGAAGGAACACAGAGAATTGTATTGTACAATGTCTCTCTTGATGGGAGAAACCATAATACAAAGCCTTTTGGAGGGGGGACCGGCTCCATGCAAATCCGGTCCTCAACTATTGTCAATAGTTTAATTTCTCTCTCTTTTGAAAGTATTGTTCATGCTATCCAACTAGGTGTTATGCTTTTTGTTGCTCTCTCCACCCAAGCACTCTTGTAATTCTCATTAGGAATCCATTCTAATGAAATGCCCGCTATGTTCATGCTAATTTTTGATACACACAAGTTTTTAAGCCATTAAATGTTACATTGGTATCAGAGCACAAGGTTTCTCTTTTCTTGCTCAAGAAGGGAGGTCCTCAAGCTAGCTATAAATGGTTGGTATTATTAATTGCCTGTGAGTAAGTAGAATAGGGATTTTTCAGCCTTGCAGTGCGCCTGCCTTCGTGCAGTTAACGCGGCATCACCGTCGAGAGCTATGGTCTTAATAGTGGAGTCCTACGGGGCTTGCCTACAGATTAACCACTATTGAGCTATTAGAAGCTTGACAGGAGCCGGTGTTGTTTTGGTGTTGAAAGTCACTCTCTTCTATTCCTTGTAATTAATGGTATTCGAGCCACGGGTATAGTAGCTTGAGTGCTTTTTCTAAAGGGGTAAAGAGGAGTAGAAACTAGGGCTTGAAGTGCCAAAGTACACCTAAAAAGTTTACACCTAAAAGTTGTTATAATGGCTGACAATAGTAAAGAGAGCGAAATTAATGTTGATAACTTTCATTTTGCTAATGAGCAAGCTACTAATGATGCTCCGATGCTTGTTAACTATCTTGTTTCTAGGCTTCAACAAGCCATGGGCAATCCATCTCTCCAAAGTGAAGTGCAACGGCAGCTCCGTGCTCACGTGACTCTCCAACCTCACCACCATGACGAGAGAACACCTAGGAAGCCTCCTTGTGAGACTCCCAAAAGAGGTCTCTCTCCGATTCGGGAAGAAGAAGAGAATCCATATGAAGGGCTCAAGAATTTACATCTTGATGATGCATCTCCTTCCCAAAGGAGAACTCAAGAGCCTCCATCGAAGGAACGAGAAAGAAGTGAGTCTCCCGCTACCTCGACGGAGATGGCTCCACGAAGACGGCGGGCTAAACTCTCTCCATCAGCACCAAAGCGGAGAAGACCATCGCACTCTTCTCCACATCATAATTCAAAGAGGGATGATAAAAAGCAAGAGAAGAAAAAGGCGAGAATGAGGACACCCTCTTCTCCATCTTCTTCATCCTCTTCCTCTTATGAAAGTGATGGTGAAGACGACGAAGATCAAGACAAGAAAAAGGCGAGAAAGAGGTCACCCTCTTCTCCACCTTCTTCAAATTCTTCACCTTCTGAAGAAAGAGATGGTGCAACCTTTGAACCATCAAAAAGAAGAGGCCATAGGAAATCCTATGCCGCATGGAAGAGGTCGTCCAAGTTGAAGAAAGTAAAAGAGGGAGGGAAAAGCATCTCTTTCCTTACCTATGATGGTACCTTTGGTGCTACGGACAAAGTCTTGGCCTTTATCCAACAGTTCGATGCGGCGTTTGGAGATGAGGGCTTCATGGAGTCCTCTAAGCTACGCCATGTAGCTATGTACTTTCAAAAGTCTGCCAGGCAATGGTGGTCTAGCCTACAAGCCAACGGTAAAGCTCCGCGAACATGGAAAGCTTTAAGAGCTTCCATTATGAAGCAGTTTTTGGCCACCGATGCCAAAGACAAAGTAATCACCGAATGGCGAAGCTTAAAGCTCTCTCCCTATGAATCCATCCACAAATATGTAGACAAGTTTTGGGACCTACAACTCAAAGCCACTCTTTTCAGAAAGTTGGATTTTGGAGAGCAAAGCAACAATTTTGTGTGGGCTTAACCGAAGAAATGGCGGAGTATGTCAACTCCCAAAGGCCACGTACCATATCGGCGGTAATACACCATACTATGGTGGTCTCTCGAATCAATTTCCAAACGGGGGCCAAAAGAAATAATAAGCCCATGGAAAACAAGGGTTCCAATGAGCCTAAGGGGAAGGACAATGTCCAAAAGTCTCCTAAGGGCAACTCCAACAAAGCTAAAGAGAAGGGAGTTTACAAAGGTAAAAACAAACTCTCTCTTGAAGAGCTCGAGCGTTATCGCAAGGATAACCGGTGTTTCAAGTGCGGAGAACAAGGGCATGTGTACCGCGCTTGTCCCCAAAAGAACAACCGCCAAGATCCTCCTAGAGCTTCCTTGGTTGAAATCCAAGAGGAGGAGACTCACCAAACTCACCACAAAGGATCTCCTCTATGCCATGCTTGGGGAAAGGTAAGAGAACAGGATGCTTTTATTCTCTTTGACCCTGGTTCTACTCACAATTTTATATCTATAGAGTTGGCCACCAAGCTAGGCATACAAGATTACGAGATGGGAGATGTCCTACCCGCAGACATTGCTTTCAAGGAGCAAGAAGCTTCAGTCACTCGCTTAATCGGGAAATTGAGGCTTCATGTTAAAAGCTATGTGGACAAAGAGGACTTCTTTATCTCTCCTCTCAAGCATGAGGATGTAATCCTAGGGGCACCATGGTTTGACCGCCTGGCTGCCAATGTTAAATTCCCTGAAAGGAGAATCTCCTTTAAGTTTAGGGAAAAAGACATGTATATAGATGCTAAGGAAATGGGTAATACTATTTCCATTGTACATACACCAGCATCAACAAGTCAATAATGATCTCTATTTTCGTGTACATGATTTTTGTTAAAGATTCTCAAAATGAACCTAATGCTTTAGCAAAAGAAATAAAAGCAACCAAAAGGAATTAGAGTTATCCAATTTTCTCAAGGGGTTTCAAGATGTTTTTATTGACGACATCCCTTGTGAGCTACCTCCTAAACGAGGTAATGATGACCATGCAATTGAACTTCTTCTAGGAAGTTCACCGCCTAACAAACCTCCTTATAGAGTTTCTCAAGCTCAACAAGAGGAGATTATGCAGCAAGTGCATGAGTTAGTTGAGAAGGGCATGGTTAGGCCTAGCTCATCTCCATTTTGCTCACCTATGCTATTAGTGCAAAAGAAAGATGGCACATATCGTATGTGTGTCGACTATAGAGCACTAAATAGGATCACTATCAAGAATAGGTTTCCCGTTCCACGGGTAGAAGACCTATTTGATAAGCTACAAGGATCGACCTACTTCAGTAGGATTGACCTAAAAAGTGGCTATCATCAAATAAGGATAGTTGATCAAGACATTGTAAAGACCGCATTTCGCACCACATTTGGTCTTTACGAATACATTGTCATGCCTTTTGGCTTGACCAATGCACCAGCCACATTCAACCGCTTGATGGAGAAGCTGTTCAGGCCTCATCGAACCTTCACTGGAGTGTTCTTTGATGATATTATCATCTACTCTAATTCATTATACGAACACAAGCAACACCGCCAGGTAATATTTCAAGTTTGAAGAGAGAATAAACTTTATGTTAATCGAAAGAAAAGTGAATTTTTCTTACAAGAGATTCAGTATTTAGGTCACATTATATCTCAAGATGGCATCCAAATGGATCCATCAAAGTTAGAGGTAATAAAAGGATGGCCTTAACCAAGGAATCTTCATGAACTAAGAAGCTTTATAGGTATGTGTGCATACTATAGACGCTTCATAGAAAAGTTCTCACAAATTGCGGGACCATTACATGACCTAACAAAGAAAAGCGTTAGGTATACATGGTCTGATAAGGAGAACAATGCTTTCGAAAAGCTTAAAGAAAAGCTTATCTCTCAACCCGTGCTTACACTACCAGATCTCTCAAAACCATTCGAGGTCCAATGTGATGCTTGTGGTGATTGCCTTGGAGCTGTTTTGCTTCAAGAAGGGCACGCCATAGGCTATGAGAGTCGAAGGCTCGACCCTATTGAGCAATCTCTAGGCATATATAAAAAGGAACTCCTTGCAGTTCTACATGCCTTAGACTCATGGAAGCACTATTTATTGGGGACTCCTTTCATTCTGCGCGAACGGATCACCAAAGTCTTAAGTACTTCATGACGCAGACCAAGCTCTCCGACAAACAAATGAGGTGGGCAAATTTTCTTTCGCAATTTCATTTTCATATTGCTCACATTGCTGGCAAGCATAATCAAGTAGCTGATGCACTCTCAAAACAGCCGAGAGTGAATGCGGTTTCCATAGCAACTCACAATGATCTATCTTCAATGATAGATGAGTATGCTATTGATCCCGATTTTAGAGATGTGATTTCAGCCCTTGCATTAGGGAAGAAAGAAGAACCATTTACTTTACAAGATGGTTATCTTCTCTACGGCAATAGACTATGTGTTACTAACTCACTACGTGAGAAAGTAATGTATGAATCTCATGCTCCACCTTATGCGGGGAATAGAGGGATTCAGTCTACCTTAAAGGAAATTGAAACATATTTCTATTGGCCTACCATGAAAGTGAACATACAAGAGTATGTTTCTAAATGTGTGGTATGCCAAAAGACAAAATTTGATAGAGGGAAGCAACTTGGATTGCTTCAACCTTTGCCAATCCCTAATTCACCATGGGAGAGCATATCCATGGATTTTATCTTTGGGTTGCCTAAGTCTATCCATGGGAATACGGGAATATGGACAATAGTAGACAGGTTCAATAAACAAGCTCATTTTATACCTGTCAAAAAGACTATCAAAGCCCATCAAATGGCAACCCTCTTCATTTCACAAATTTTCAAGTACCATGGCTTGCCAATGTCCATAGTGTCGGATAGAGATCCTAGAATGACCAGTAATTTCTGGAAGGGTCTCTTTGAGAATTTAGGGACAAGGCTAAACTTCTCTTCGGTCTATCATCCACAAACAGATGGCCAAAGTGAAATAGCTAACCTAACAATTCTCGATCTACTAAAAACCTATGTAACGGAAGTAGATCAAAGATCCCAATGGGAGAAGTACTTACCCTTAGTGGAGTATGCTTACAATAACACTGTACATACTTCCACGGGAAAAGCACCTTTTAAGGTAATTGAGGGAAGATTAAAAGTCCCTTGCTACTTAAGGTACATGGGAAGATCTTCGCTGCTGTGTAGATGAATATAGCCGAGACCTACAAGAATCTTTTCAAAAGATTAAGGATGCTATCTCTATCTCACAACAAAGGCAAAAGGCTGTTGCTGACAAGCACAGAAGAGCCCAAGCCTTTAAAGAAAATGATTGGGTCTTATTAAATTTTTCCAAGGCTCGATTAAGGCACACGACGGGAAAGAATCCTACGGGACACCAAAAGTACTATGCTAAACTAGCAAAAAAGTACTATGGTCCCTTCCAGATTCTTAGGCCAATCAATGAGATGGCCTATCAACTCAAGTTGCCCAATCATTGGCTCATACACATTGCTTTCCATGTGAGCCTATTAAAGCCTTACAAAGGAGAGCCACCTCAAGAACCAACTATTGAAGACCCACCGGAGATCGAGGACCAAGAAGAGGTGCTGCAGCCCGAGTCCATTCTCCGACATGAAGACAAGGTACTAAGAGGCAGTAAGACTATCCGACGATATCTTATTAAGTTTAAGAATTATCCTTTTGAAGATGCTAGATGGACGCAAGGCATACAATTAAAGGATAACCTAAACCTTGTCAATGCTTACAATGCTTCCCAAGAGTAAGCAAATGTACAAAATGTTAAAAATTGAACAAAGTTTTTTTTGTCTTATAAGACTCTCTTTTTCTTTATTGTGCACAAAAATGAAGTAGTATGCATGCTTAGATCAAGTTTGCGGAGATGACGTCTCCCAAACACCAAGTAGAGCTTGTCACTCTACAATGGAAGACTGATAGAACTAATGTGCAGACTTGCTTGCAGCAGCCTCAGGCTCTCAAGTGCCAAATGGACTAGTCATCCATTGTGGAATGATGTCGTAGGGTAACATAGGGATCCTCTACCCGCTAAGAAAAGGACTCATGAACATGCTTTATCTTCTCTACACCATAGTCGAGGACAACTATGATTTCAAGAGAGAGGTAATGTCATAATAATCAATTTCTAATTCTCCTAAATGATTTTCTCATGTTAAACCAATCATTTAATATGGGGAAGTGCCAGGGGAGAAAAAGCTAGAATATTGGTTAAGCTAGCAGACCGGCCATAGTAGGGATCCAAAGGAGGGAAAATAGGGATCCAAAGGGGGGGCCATCTGCAAAAGAGCCATGTGCAACACTAAACTAAAAAGACCCTAAGGTTCAGCCCATTAAGACTTCCAAAATGCTAAGGTTCCAAAATTCAAAGGTTGTGTCCAAAGGTCAATGTCCAAAGGTCAACCTTAAGGGAATTGGATGAATTGTGTGTGTACCAAAAAGTCTTTGCAATCCCTACTTGGGAGGGGGCGAGCCTTGCATGTAGGGGATGAGAGAGAAAGCCACACACACACACACACACACACACACACACACACACACACACACAAGCTCCCTTTACACAAAGGGAATGAGGGACACATGTCAGCTCCCTAGGCCAGATGCCCACAAGGAGTACCCAATTCCTATTGGATGGCCTTGGAGGTGGACCAATGAGAATTAGGCTAGAGTAAATCTAGTTTAATTAATTTAAAAACACTTAATAAAAGAACCAATGAGAATTAAGTCCTCTAGAAGACTATTGGACAGTGTCCCAAGGGGTCCAATGAGCAGTCAGCAGACCAATGGCTTGCCTGATTCCTATTGGCCAGGAGGCAAAGGTGTCCAATGAGAGTTTAGTTGAATTATTAAATTACCTAAAGCTCTAACAAAAGGGGAAAGGGGGACACATGTCAGAAGGCTATCACTTATGCTGCTTAATAGTCATTGGCTTGACATGGGGAGGTCCAATGAGGGTAGAGCAAGAGCAAATAGCAAGAGGGCTCACCCAAGAGAGAGAGGGGGGGCTGATTTTTGCAAGGCATTATCACACACACACTCTCACACAGTCTATGTGAGAAGTAAAGAAGACTATCACTTCCCAAGCTTTAATAGAGAGCTCATCACCTACTCCAAGCTTGTGAGATAGAAGCCTACATCGATAGACTCTTGGCATGTGGATGCAAATCCAACCAAGAGCCAAGCTTCAATGCATGCTCATCTCCTCTACCATGCTAATTACTAAGCTAAGCTATGCTAATATGAGTGATTATGTGAGGAGATGTACATCTTTCTCGTAAGATACTCCTTCTTCCTCTCAATCTACTCTCATACCCTGCTAGCTCTTACCATCTTCGAAGGTGTGTGAGGTCTTGGGTCTGAGACAGGGGATAATTGATGTTGTGTTTGCTAAGTGTTTTGCTTAGTGCATGAAGCTTTCATCTTCATTGCACTAGATAGTCTTGAAGGAACACAGAGAATTGTATTGTACAATGTCTCTCTTGATGGGAGAAACCATAATACAAAGCCTTTTGGAGGGGGGACCGGCTCCATGCAAATCCGGTCCTCAACTGTTGTCAATAGCTTAATTTCTCTCTCTTTTGAAAGTATTGTTCATGCAATCTAACTAGGTGTTATGCTTTTTGTTGCTCTCTCCACCCAAGCACTCTTGTAATTCTCATTAGTAATCTATTCTAATGAAATGCCCACTATGTTCATGCTAATTTCCGCTACACACAAGGTTTTAGGCCACTAAATGTTACACAAAACATGACAAGGGGCAAATGCCATGGGATAGACAATATGGATAACTAGGGCACATGATCTTACATCACTAAGTGGGGGGCTTCGTCTTCCTCTCTTGGCCTTCAATGTGCCCATTTCTTGATCTTCCTTTATAGCCTAAACAAGTTGCAAATGTGCCAATGCATGGCTTATTTCAAGTCTTGAGGACTGACACATAAACTCGAGCATTGACAAATAAACCCGTCCTTTGACACATAAACCCGGGCAGTAGCAAAGTGTACCTCTTTTGTCTATCCAATTTTTTGAGTCTTCCCCAAAACTTGCACCTTGTCCTTGGGCTTTTTCATAGGGCTTTCACCTTATTCTTGAGTGAGAGGCACAGAAGGAACCATTTTTGCCTTGTTCTTGGGTTGTTTTGTTGCGCCACTCTTGGAGATACCTTCGACCACATTCAACGTCTACACAATTTACAAGTAGGTACACTCAAAGCCCACATAGTTTGAAAACATTTAGAAATGTGAAGGAAAGCATGATTGGTAAACTTGGGGCCAGCTTACATATTTTGTTTGCTGGACCTTTGGAGCCTCCTTCATTGTCTCCCCCTTAGTCACAACAGTGGGCTCACATGGTGGTTGCGCAACCACCACCTTCTTGTTACTTGGCTCTAGAGCTACATATGTCAATGGAGGAATATGTTGTTGTGCTTGCATGGCAATGTTTGTAGCACTCTACTTCACCATTTACTTGGAAACCCTCCCGCACTGATGAGTGTTGTCAACCATCCACAGTGTGGTAACTTGCAGGGGCACCCCTTTGTCAATCAAGGTGATGATCCCTACAACCTACACCCCAAAACATGGGCCCCTCCCCACCATAATTATAACCCTTGCCAGACAACATATGGCAGTCCCCACTTGTTTTGGGACCCACCATTTATTTGTCCCGTCATCCAATGTCATTTCACATGTCCATTTAGGAAAGAAATTATGACCCGTTCTATTATAGTCTTAGAGATTAACTCCTCACATAGAAGTTATAGAAAAAGAGACTCATAAAATCCTAGTAAAAGATCAACAAATAGAGAGACATGTGCAAGAACATGAGCAAAAAGCTTGAGAGGATATTTTGTGTGTGTGTGTGTGTGTGTGTGTGTGTGTGTGTGTGTGTGTGTGTGTGTGTGTGTGTGTGTGTGTGTGGTGTGTGTGTGTGTGTGTGTGTGTGTGTGTGTGTGTGTGTGTGTGAGAGAGAGAGAGAGAGAGAGAGTGAGAGAGAGAGAGAGCATAGTGTTGATGTCTGGAATGTTTCAATCTCCCAAGTGGAGGCGTGCAAGTTGCATGCAAGCCCGACAAGGAAAAGTCGTAGTCAAGGACGTAGATTAGAGAACAATGCTCTGGGTTGGGGAGTTGCGAGAACCCATCTTACCCACATAAGGGGGGGCATGGTGATGTGAACGATTCCACTCAAAAGCGACATCATAAGGGGCAAAATAGCTGTAGTGTGTGTTTTTTACTCAGTTGAAAGCTCATAAAACCTCTATGGAGGTTGGTGCAAGCATTTTTCTTCCATTGCCTTCTCCTTCATGTTGCCAAAGAGCATCCGGTCCGGCTTTTTCATACCACCCCTCTAAGTTGGGCACAGAAAAGGTTCCCTACGGCCACCTACGGGGCCATTCACATGCAATTGCAGAATGCAGACAATGTTGTCCTTGTCGACAAATTTTTTGCAAGAGAATGTTTTGGATGATGCCTTACGTATACGGGTTGTCATACTACACATACACAAAAATGGTACCCTCATTAGGGAAACACAACCCAAATGAACTCTTATAGTATAGCATAAGCACAAAAAGTGGTTGATGACCTTCTTGTCTAGAAGGTCATCTTCTGAAATGCCTTGATTGAAATATATTTCCAACATGGTTCTGGAGAGACCTCAAAGCCCTGGGATCAGGTTTTTGGCAATAAAAATTATGTCAAAATCCTCTAATATGAGGATATGCACAGTAAGGACTCGCCGAGGAACCTTCAAATTGTTTTTATTGGATGCAACACAAGGCAATCTCCAGAACTGCAATCTATTATCTTAGTGCAATGAATGTATGTAGTTACTTAGGTCTACTAGATGAGAGCCAAAATGCTTTTGGATAAGCTTGAAATATTGGCCTATGAGCGTGATGGTGAGATAAAAGTACTATTGTAGCATGTGTTAATGATGCGGCACAAAAAATTGAATACATGAGAGTTAATAATGGTGATAACTAATGATGAACCTTGAAGGCCTTTGACCTTATGCAATACCTTCACATGGGTGACAAAAGATTACTAGTTAGGTGCTCTTGAAGAAAGGTGATGGTGCTTTAGTGGATATGTATTCCAAATGTGGTGCCCTCACTAAAGCACGAAAAGTTCTTGATGGGCATCGCCATTGTGATGTCTTCCTCGTCATCCCTTGAAGTGTGTTGATGGTAGGATAATGTTGTGGCAAGGAACCTTTAGGTTAGTTCAACAAGACATGCTCAATTCATTACAAAATTGTGACTCATTGTATGGGGATCAATGTGTCACAAAACCCAGATGTAGGTGGACTCTAGAGAGCTTGAATAGGAGCCAAGGAAAAAAACCTTTCCTGGTAAATTTCTTGGCAAAGCCCTCAAGTAGGATTTTTCCAACCACGCCCATGTCTTGTGCAATGCTACAAACCTTTACAATGCAATCATAAGGTGATCCCATTAGGAGAGAGGTCAAGATGCAAGTTACATGTGGTTTCATTTCATGGGAAGCTCTAGATTTTATTAAGTCAAAAGTTAAAAGAAATATATGTAACCTGCTGTGGAATTTGTCTTGAGTGCTTCCATTGCTGGAAAAGATCCCCAAAATGCCTGACTTGAATTTAGTATCCAGTTCCCAATATCATTAAAAATATTAACCTTAGATTTGTAATCTCAAACCCAATCTAGAATCCATGTGTGCACCCTTTGCTTGAGAGTAGGCTTGAATTTGTATAAATTGCAATGAAATCTATGACAGTTGATGCACAAGCCTTGCTTGAAGGAAATTGTGCTTGCACCCTTCTGCCAATGATCCTTCCCTTAAGGAGCCTTGTAGGGAGCCATCCTCCTTCGCCCGAACATGATCACATCTCTTGCATGCATCCAAACATAGGTAAGGAAAACTTACCAAATCCATGAAAGGGCTTCCATGCCACCACAAGCAGATCATGCATGGGAAAATTAGCCCTTTACACGTTGCAAAAGTTTTAACAAATCAAACAATATAAATCTAAAATTACTTTCTTAGAAATCTTTGGAAATTACTCAAATTCCATTGCCGATTAGAATTGACAATGAAATGCGTGGGAATGGTGCTTGAGACCCTTGCTTTGTGGTCTTCTCTTCACTTTGCAAGGTTGGAACCTTGACGATGTCGATGTCGCTTTCCATCTTCAAAAGCCTTAAAATTTTGTGGGTCTTCAAGGAAAAGGTGGACATGTCTCCCTTTAGCGACATTCTGTTGTGAAAGACTAGGATGGGTGCCTCGCAAAGATTGGCAAGATAGTGCTAGGGTAGCATCCCTTCCATGATACTATCTGATCCGATGATGGAGAAATTCATCCTTGTCACCAATCCAAGTATAAACGACATGACAAGTTAGAGAGAGAGAGAGAGAGAGAGAGAGAGAGAGAGAGAGAGAGAAGGGTTGAGGAGGGGGGTGGTCCTCACTATGGATCTCTCATCTTGCATTCAAATTTCATCCCTACATAGGTCGACCAACCAGCTTGACATCAGTGATATTGGACGCTTAAACCACTCCTCTACTTCTTGATTGCTACACTTGAGGGCTTGAGTTATTGTGGATTGCATGGAAGGTGACCTCTTCGGGGAGCATCTCTTTATACTTTTTTGTCTTCTCAAAGCATATTTTGAGGCACTCCACTTGGTTATTGGATCTTTCCATCACTTCATCATCACTATTGTCTTCAAAAAAATACCCACTCCTCTCCTCTTGGAATTTGGAGATGGTGGCCGTTACAAAGTCTTCCCTCAAATAGAAGGTACTCTGGATATCATGGAGCAAAATGCATGTTCTTCACCAAATTTAAATTTTTGCACAATAGGCAGCATCAACACAACTTAGCTCTCGTTGAAGCCAAAGACATCTAAAAGGTAGCTTGATCTTAGATGTTTTGACTGACAACATTGTACTTCGCTCGACCTCTTTTGCTTCTTCCTCGATGTTAATGTTTTCCATGATCTCGGACACTTCATCATCATCCTTGTCTTCATCCTCATGTTACTTTGATGGAAAATCCTCTTCCTCGATATCTTACTTAGCTTCTTCACAAGATTACAAAACAAGCAATTAAGGTATAGAAGAAGTCCAAAGGATTCTTATACTAGCTTGCAGTCTTCAGTGCATGGGGCACCAAAAGGGCTTTCAACAAAGTTGTATAGCTGATGGTATGTCTTGTATGAGTTTCTCTGTGATCCTCTACCACTACAACCTTTTAAATGGACAACAATTGTGTCCTCAATGATGACCTGCCCCTTTTGCACCTCCAACTCAAACCTCTGTCTTTTCGGCTTCATAATATCTTTGTGTTGAGCCATAAGATTATTAAGACTAAAGGCTGCATTAAAAATAGAACAAACCTTGTGAAATCTATCACTAGCTCTTTAAGAAACTACAAAATCAAAGAGTCTTTTGTTGATGACTATGAGCTCTTCTACAATGATTTTTCACATGCACTTTTAACATACTTGCAGTCTTTGGCCCCTTGTCAATAGTAAAGAAATCCACCACCCTCTTTTTTGAGGTCAACAATTGGACCTTAGGGGGCTCAGGACCTCCTCAAATGCACTAGCTTCTAAGTCTGCCTCTGAAGTCCACCACATGTGAGCTCCTAGAAACTTCCAAAGACAGATTCAAGGTCCTCTTTCCCCATAATATCCTTAGGCCTGATGAAGTCAACATTTCTCTTAGACCATCTTCTCATTGTTGGTACCCCAACACACACTCTGGGTTTATTTTCCACCTCTTCCTTCTGTTGGCTCTTAGTCCTGCCAAACATAATTAAAGCATATCAATTCTCTCTCTCTCTCTCTCTCTCTCTCTCTCTCTCTCTCTCTCTCTCTCTCTCTCTCTCTCTCTCTCTCTCTCTCTCTCTTCAGTATTTACTCGAAAAGAACCTAGGTTTAGTGCTAAATTTTAAGATTTACCTCTAAATTCAAAAATTGAGGGTGAGAAAACCAACAAAATATAGAGAAATTCAATGCAAATACCATCAAATCTAGTCAATTTGCCTCTAAAATTGCTCGCTTGTGAGTTTTCCACCAATCTTTCTATCTATCTATACGAACATTTACATTTACTCACATATATTTATATATATAATATCAATATATTGAAGGATCCAATTGCAAAGATAACGGATTATATTGTCTATGTATACCTAAATTAAGTCCCATTCTCTTACTTTAATTAACTTAGCTTATGTTTTTGGAATCAAGACCTAGAGCTAGCTTGCATTTACTATTTGCAATATAATAAAATGCCAACTTCCTCAACAAAGCTAGTATGAGTCACGTATTTTGGGTCCACAACTATCTGTGCTATGGAATGTAAATCCAACCAAGAGCCATGCTCCAATGCTTAAGCTTGCCGTCTTCTCCATCTTCATTACTATGCTATTATGTATGCTAAGAAAGCAGAGCAATGATAAGTGAGGAACTATTTCTTTCTCCTATGAATGTTTCTTCTTCCTCTTCCCTACCCTCATTCCCCGCTAGCTCTCTCCACCTTTGAAGGTGTTTGAGGCCTTGGGACTGAGACCGGGGATGGTTAATGCTTTTTACAAAGTCTATGTTATGCTCGTGATGCATGAAGCTTTCCATCTTCATTGCATCACCTAGGTCACAAGGAACACAAAGATTGTATTTTACCAAGTCTCTCTTGATGGGAGAATCTATAATACAAAAGCCTATTGGAGGGGGGACTGGCTCCACATAAATCCGGTCCTCAACTGTTTTCAATTTCTCTAAACTCTCTCTCTTGCAAAAGTATTGTCATGCCAAGTTAATTAAGTATTATGGTTATGTTGCTACTGCTAATTAAGTTCACCATCTATGTTCTCAAAGTAGTCTCACAAAAATACTCACTCTAATTCTCTTAATTCCGCTATTCTCAAAGTTCATAGGCCATTTCCATTACAAAATATGTGAGTGTTCAGATTTTTGAATTAGTCTTTTGTGGGTTTGGAATTATTATGACTTGACCAACCATTGTGTGCCTTTGTAGTAGCTGCACAAAGCAATTGTTACATGCATATAAGAAACTCTCCAGGAATTATGAATTGTACAAGGCAGACATAAAAGAAATCAAGGTGCCAAATCAAACAGATGCAATTTTTTTGTGGATCGAGATGTCTCCTCCATGCGGAGTATATATTGTAGATCCTCTTTGCATTAAAGCCATTCATGTCAAATTTTGCAATGTTCTACAATAACTTGGTGGTTGTAAAGAATGAAGGATTGATCCAAAACTCTTTTAGTTTTTCAAAGTGTATTGGAGAGATACACCATTCAATATCTACAATAATATTGTTCTAAGCTTGCCCTTCATCTATTAACTATCTCACAACCTTGAATTTTGGATGCAAAAGGAAGATTTGTGGATGACCATGCGGTGGAGATAAAAATGATTGGTGAAGGACCTAAGCCAGTAGATGAAAAATTGGAGGCAATGGAGAAAAATTTAGAGGCCTTGTGTTAAGTTATCCTCTTTGCATTCTCTTAAGTACCTTTGTACATTGTCTCCTAACAATGCTATAATCCCCCCTTATAAGCAGCCCCCCCCCCCCCCCCCCCCCAAACGGTTCCCGCGGCCCAGCTGAACAAAGGTGAGACCCTTTCATCTCACCACACTAGGTTGCCTCAAATCCTCCACAGACAGGATAAATCATAGCATCGAGCTTGCTTACACGGCTTGCCCCCTGTCTATCTTCAAGATTCTAGCTTATAGATCTCAACCTTTAGCATATAGGCTAAATAAATGCATGGAATTGACCTTGTTACATAATAACCAGTAATAGAAGGATTGTAAAAGAAGCTTGACATACTCTGCATTCTAGAAACAAAATGTTTGACATTCTAATAGATATTGCACTGATTAGAGAAAGGGATATAACAAGTAGCATTTTGCATTATAATATTATGTCTACAAATTTAATTTAATATGATTTGATTTGATTCATATAAGATGCTGAAGAGATTTCAAAAGTTTGTAACTAATATCAAACTTTTTCCTTTTAAGTGCTCACTTGAGCTTGAATTGCTTAAAACTTAGAAAATTACAAAGAGCCATGGCATATCCTTTGCACAAGGATAACCAAGAAAGAATACATCAGAGGGCAATCTGACAAGCCTTACATCTTTAACTCGTAGGTTTTACTGCAACTAGTAAAACGGCGTCGCCTTCGACGGCGGCATGGTCCCTCTTACCCTCAAACCCCTTGCTCTTGGCATATTTCATAAAGGTGGATCAAGGAAAGGACTCTCTCTCTCTCTCTCTCTCTCTCTCTCTCTCTCTCTCCATCCATAGGTTGAGTGTAATCCCACCTCGATAACTTTAAATCCACCTTTTTTTAATAAAGTTGAAGGTGAAAAAACTAACAAATGTTGAAAATTTTAGTATGTATTTGTGAAGACGACACACATGTCAGACCAATATAATATTGAGTACAAACACTCGCTCTTACCATGACACACATGGTATTTATAAGGTGATATTTTGGTTTAGAGCTTCTGAACCCATAGCTCATTGGTGTACAACTTAGCCTTTGGAAAGAGAGAGAGAGAGAGAGAGAGAGAGAGAGAGAGAGAGAGAGAGAGAGAGAGAGAGAGAGGAATGGGGACCAGCAAGAGAAGAGACCTACCTCCCAACTATGTGTAATCAATTAAAATTCTTGTGTAGCTGAAATAGCTTTCTTCTTGGCTAACTTTAAAGTGGTAGTGGATGATTTTTCCATCTGTTTTAACGTTATTCTGTTTCCTTTATCCTATATGGACAAGCAGTAGATATCAAGATGCACATATTGACCTTTCAACTTTATTTAATGTATGATCACTTATTTTCTATGTCTCTATCTTCATGTCAACTTTATGAGGTCTTCCACTATGATCTCCTATCCTTCATCACCACCACTTGTGATGCCTTCATTTTATAGCTCTAATTATAGCCACATTTGGTGTCTTGGGCCTCTTCTATCCTTGATTTAAGACATGTTATTCAAGAGTAAATGGCATAACCAATCTACCACACTTGGGTGAAAGAAAGAGAGAGAGAGACCTTGGAGTTTCCATCGCTCTGATTTACACCTGCAAACATACTCATGAGAAGAAAATAATCAATTAAACAATTATATCATCAAAAATTGCATGAAATAAAAACTATTTGACTTAAAACAGTTTGTAGGTGTGCACACAGTCCATCCCGTAGCCAAGCCGGCTTTGATACCATGAAACAAAACGAGGAGGGAGGATCTCTCAGCTCCACGGACCGCCTACAGACACGCGTCAGACGAACCATCCGACCATAGCCACCATCTGGCAGCTCCCCGTGCTGAAGCGAGCGTCCGAGGACGTAGGCATGCACCTGTAAAACCCGGCGTCCCATACCACTCGGCCTCACCTCCTCGAGGTGACCTCGCGCACTCCTAGCCTCGTGGGCTAACCACTGGCACTCTGCCAATGGGGGTCGATAACTGCAAATGAGGCCTTGGCCTCCCTTTTATAATAATGGCCGGCCACACTGGCCATGTTCACACTACATCCACCTGGACACTGGATGCCCATCCCGACGGCATCTAGGCTAGATCCTGTGAGCGGGACATAACAGTTATTGATAGGTCAAGGGAGTCACTATGCTCTCTCTCTCTCTCTCTCTCTCTCTCTCTCTCTCTCTCTCTCTCTCACACACACACACACACACACACACAGCACCCTTGAAGCTGTTATTGAGGAGCTTGCCACATGGCCTCCTCCCTCCAAGGAGTCCATTTTCCTAACCTTCAAACATGCCCCATGTGATCGACCACTTCTTTGATGGCTTTTTGGATTGTTACGGCTTAATAATTCCTCCTCTCTTTCTCTTTGCAAAATCTTCACCAATGGCATAGCCTGGGGCGACTCTGTCGTGCACCGTTTGGCTATACCTTCCCGGCCACTGCCATCATCTTCATGTGTACACTTTTTCTTCTTTGATTGGCCCACATGTTTGCCCCTATTAGCTCAGGCTCGCTTTGTACCTAACCATTTCCAATTGCGCTGCTCTCAATTGTTTCCGCCCTTGTCCCTCCTGAGTCCCAACCCTCTACCTCCCACCCTCATCCGCCTATTGACCTGACGATGTTGCACCCTTTGACCTTGCAAGCCAATTGTTGCTGACCTTACGTTGTTGCACCCTTTGACGCCACAGTCCTACCCCGACCGTAGCATTGCCTCGCCTCGCGTTCGCACCTCCTACGGCACTGTGTTCGTTGCCAGCTTGGTAACTCCCAACCTCTTTCGACTACACTCCTTGAGCTACCCACTACCGTCCTCGGTCAATTTTGTATTGCCCGTGCTCCTTAACTGCAACCCTCCCCTTATGTGCCACTGGCGACCTTCCATGGCGGCCAAGGTAAGTGAAGACAGATGGGGAGTTCGGGCCATGGTCTCATCTTGTCCTTGCTGGTTTGATCTATCGATATCGGGAGGTTGATTGGAGGAGAGAATGGAGCATGGGAGTAGTGTGCAAGAATCTTGTTTTTGGTTTCCTCTCTCTCTCTCTCTCTCTCTCTCTCTCTCTCTCTCTCTCTCTCTCTCTCTCTCTCTCTCTCTCTCTCTCTCTCTCTCTCTCTCTCTCTCTCTCGCGTGCAATAAGTGCACAATCCCATCCTTGTAGCATTGATAGCAATATACCATGCATCCTTTGTGTGCAACCACGCCAAGCAGCCCCCAAAGCCTCCGCAACATTCAACATCATTCTTCATTTGGCCGGCGCTGCCTGCCTGCCACCGCTTAAACGTCATTTTAAGTTGAGCAAACAGCTCATTGCTGTGTAGAGAGCCATAACCAATAGTCTTTAGAGATTTACAGCTCTTTAAGATGCATGCACGCTTAGACACATGGATGAGGATGAGAGAGAGAGAGAGAGAGAGAGAGAGAGAGAGAGAGAGAGAGAGAGAATAAACAATAGTCTTCAGAGTTTACGACTCTTCAAGCTGCATGCACACATCTTAGACACCTGGAGAGAGAGAGAGAGAGAGAGAGAGAGAGAGAGAGAGAGAGAAAAGAGAATAAGAAGTCAGTCAAGATGCAATCTGAGAGAGATCTGAAAGCTTCAAGCTTGCATCTCCTACGCTCTGGACCAAGGTGTGCCATCCTCCAATCCCCATGTATTACTGCTCTCAGCGTTCAAGACAGGCACCTACACATGCCTCCCAGCTACCTCATTAATCTTCCTCTCAAGCCATTCTCCATCATCAGCTCCAATGGGCTGATCTGAAAGTGTCCAGCCGAGTCCCTTGCCGACCTGCGAGGCCTGCACACAACAGAAAAGAACCATCTCTCTCTCTCTCTCTCTCTCTCTCTCTCTCTCTCTCTCTCTCTCTCTCTCTCTCTCTCTCTCTCTCTCTCTCTCTCTCTCTCACACACACACACACACACACATTAAAATGCATCATACGCTTCTACCTGTAGGAGAGCTTTGGTGTGAATCTAGCTCGCGTGAGAAAGGAAGGCTGAACTTTGAAGAGAAATTGCGGCGTTGTGTTCTTGGGCTGCAAGAGATGGCTCCGTGCAAATCGCCTTCATTGCGCTCGCGATTCGAGTGCAGAGTGCATTCAAATGCAAAGTCAGAACTGCGCCCAGGGGTGAAGTCCAAAAAGGGAACGCCATAGTTTGTGCCTTCCCGCCCTCAGTAACAGCTCCCTCAAAACGCGTTGTGAAGCTCGTGCATAGCAATGACAGTCCTTGCGTAAAGTCTCAGGCATCGATCATGCCAATGCGGAAGGCAAGCTACTCGCATGACGGCAACACTTCTCTCTCTCTCTCTCTCTCTCTCTCTCTCTCTCTCTCTCTCTCTCTCTCTCTCTCTCTCTCTCTTCTGTTGTGCTGTGTGGCCGGGGCAACAGGACACACTCGCCGGAGGAAGGAGCTATTGCCACGTAGTTGGGGGGAGGGCCGGAATCGCTCCCCCTTTATCTATTAGTATAGATGTATTCATCACCAGCACGTTTCTAGAACAACATTTGAATCCAGGGGCTCACAATTCCTTAAAACAATAGCGCATTCCTGAAGTGCCAAATAACTCTTAATATTGTGGCTCTTACTATCAAATGTCAATCATAAGATCCAAATCCTCGATGGACCTGGAGCCCATAGAAAGATCGCGCCTAAAGAAGGGAACTAATATCAAACTTTTTCACGCAAAGTCTTGGCCTCTCAAAGAAATGGTGGTTGGTTTCGTTTTTTAAAGGATAGGATTGCCCTCAAGGCTCTGTCTGAGCTTGAGTATGAGCTTGAGTAGTGGTGTATATTTCTATTCTTAATACTATCCACTCCCAATTGTGAGTTTTGCCCCAAAAAAAAAAAAAAAAAAAAAAGATTGCCCTCTAGTAACATGAGCTTCTTATTCTTAGAAAAATCGTTTCTAAGAGGCACTTGACTTGTAAGGAGATGTGGGTCCTTATGACTTTGATAAGGAAATGTGAAATGGAGTTTCCTTGTGAGGGTATGGATGAGCTAATTTTCTTGACTCCAACAACGGTATTGTGAGTACTAGTCTCCCCCTTCACCAAATGGTTTGGACTTTGTAACATCTCCCTGGGCATTTTTCTCTCAACAATGAGATTGTGAGTACAAGTCTCCACTTCACCACATGGTTTAAACTTTGCCACATCTGCTTTCTTGGAAGAGGCTTGTGCTCATTAGGGTGCTCTCCTCCTCTCTCTCTCTCTAAGTGAACACTGTGGTGTTGACCCTCTGTGGTGTTGACCCTCATAGCTCAAACACCCATCATCATTTACCTTGGATGTTTTTCTTCAAAGATTAGGTCTTCAAACACTCATAGTCACATGAACTACCCGTGCATATTGCGTGCTCGTAATAAGTGATCTCGCCTTAAACATAGACACGATCAAAATAGTATCAAATGATTAAATTTTTCCAAAAAAAAAGAACTATTCGCCATTTTTCCCAATCCAATTTCCCCAACGCACACGCATGCCCCTCTATAGAGTACACTGCCATCGAGTCTATATGCTACCAGAGAGGACAATGAGCATTCATGGGTGATTGCTTTTGCGTCTAGGGCATCCCATTGCCTCAACCTTGACCACCTTCAAGTGAAATCATGCCCTCTAGGTTTTCTTGTTTCTTCTTTGAGAGGTTATAAGAGCCTTTTCACATGAGAAAATTTACACTAAAAACTATTCGCTACAAAAAGGTTCTAATAATCCCCCGAGGAAGAAACAACAAGATCTAGAGGTCATGGTTTCACTTTAACATTTCAAGTGTTTCGTAACCTATTGGTGATCAAGGTTGGGCAACCTAGACACCAAAGGGATCACCCGTAAAAGCTCGTTGTCACTCTAAGAAAAGGTTCAAAACTCAATGGTAGTATACATTGCACAAGGACATGCCTCTGTGTGGTGCAACTTCACATCATAAACTCTTCCACAAGGGTGCAATGTTTGTAAGCGGTGCAGAGAGAGATTTGAGTTGAATGCTAGCAACACTTGGCACATTGGCGTCGTTGGCATGACAAAGGATGTAATCAAGAGTTACCACCAAAGCCGTCAAGAATCAAGATCTACTACAGATATTTGGCAGTCTAACCATCAGCTCGAACACAAAAGCAATTTTGAGGATAATTAGTGGCGTTGACAATGAGGATGAAATGCAACGTGTGAAGATGCTCTTAATCATATTGTGTACATGTGCCTTTCGTAATATCAACATTTTTGTGTTTACTTTTGATGTGTAACCGTGCAATCGAACAAAAGTAGACTTGCGAAAGAAGTAATCTTGGACAAAAATGTATTCTCCGATATGATACGACGCATCAAAAGTAAACATTTCCATGTTTACTTTTGATGTGTAACCACGTAGTCGGACAAAAGTAGCCTTGCAAAAGAAGTAATCTCGGGTATGGAAGTAATCTTTGCCAAGATATAAGACGCATGGTTCTTGTTAGGACAGAAGATTGATAAGAACCCTAGATCCCAACCTCGATGAAAAGAACTTTTTTTTTTGAGCCGTTGGAGGTCCGTGGGAACAAAGAAGAACTTGGAAGGGCTAATATAAGCCTATAGCAAGGCAGTGATTAATAAACTCGCAGATGCCGCCTCCCAATTATAAACAATCTCGTAATCTACTTTGAAAGAATCGCCACTTTGGCTGAAATTGGGGGAGAGAATGCTGACCAGCCAGCCCCTAAAAGGCTAAAAGGCGCAAAAAGTTGAAAGTCCAAAGCCTTGTGGCTTCTAGAAAGGCACTCACACTCATGTGCGCCTGCAAAAAAGAAGAAGAAGTGTTGTGTGCAAGCCTAAGGTTGTGAAAAGCCAAATATATAAATAATGCAAAGCATGTTTCAAGTGTTTCCGCTGGTTATGTCATCCTGGACGTTAGCTCCCTTTGTTGCCTAATTTAGCTCTTTTACAATGGACTCTGCAGAACTATGTATGTATGCAGCATTGTAGCGCTCGCTCTCTCTCTCTCTCTCTCTCTCTCTCTCTCTCTCACACACAAATATGCACACACAAGCTTCCTTCTGCAGAAAACCCACCATTTCCCTTTTGACAATCTGTACAATTAAGCTTCTCCTTCTGTGATTTTGCGCACACACACACACAGCTCTTTACTCTGCATAGAACCCCATCATCTTCTCCCTCATCACTCTGCACTCTCCAGCTTGGCATGTATGATTTGCAGCTCCATACCCGCAGACTCCTCCAGGAGACTGCTGCCTCCTCCCCTTTTAGCCCCAACGCAGAGGATGACAACCAAGATGTCAATGCCTTCGATGTCAATGCCCGCTTCAGCCCCTCCATGGCCATCATCCTCGTCATCCTCCTCACCGCCTTCTTCTTCATGGCCTTCTTCTCCATCTACGTCAAGCGCTGCTCCTCTCGCCAGACCGACGCCACCCGCACCCCCGCTGCTCTGCCGCATCCTTCTGATATTCCCTCACAGGGTGTCGACTCTGCCTTCCTCGAAACCCTCCCGCTTGTCGCCTACTCATCCTCCAAGAAGAAGGGCTCCAACATCGAGTGCGTGGTCTGCCTCACAGACTTCGAAGAGAGTGAGCCCCTCTGTCAATTACCTCGATGCAAACATGTGTTCCACAAGGACTGCATAGACATGTGGCTCTTCTCTCACACCACCTGCCCCTTGTGCCGCCGCAACGTCATATCCGACGGTAGTCGTTCATTCAGGTGGGGGGGTGGGGGGTCTGGGAGCCTCCGATTGTCAATAGGGCGAAGGGGAAGCAGGCGGGGGAGCGGGCGGGGATCGACAACGCCTTCTACTCCAGTCGAGGCCCAGGGGAGGCTTCCAGGCATGGGGGAGCATGCAAATTTCAACGGTATTGAGCGAGATCAACTGCGGAGGTCCTATTCCACAGGGCATTCTCTGGTAAAGCAGGCACAGAGTTCGGTGATGAGGGCAGGGATGGCGGAACATGGGGATTTGGAGGAGACGCAACCTGGTGGAGGGTGTTTCCCACTGACGCCACCGCCTGCATTTCAGCGGTCAAGGAGCTTTGCTGCATTAGGAGATGGAGCTGTCCCTTTGCAAATTGGCATAGGCGGCTGGATGAGGGAAGCAGGGGCTTCTTTAAAGCGGGCGTTGAGCTTGAAGAAGGTGAGCCCTGCTGGCACCTTTGGTGCCTCCTCCTCCTCCTCCACTGCCCCCTTCGACCGGCTCGGCCCTGCCTAGGTACGGGGCCCTTCTTGTTGTAGCCGCAAACTATACTAAATTGTGTTTAAGTTGGTGTAATTAGATTTTTGTAAGTATAACAGGATAATCTTTCTCTCTCTCTCTCTCTCTCTCTGCCCCCCCCCCCCCCCCCCCCCCCCCCCCTTTTTTTTTTAAAACATAAAACAAGGCCGTCACTAACGCGCAGAAGCACTGCCCGTTGTGTGTGTGTGTGTGTGTGTGTGTGTGTGAGAGAGAGAGAGAGAGAGAGAGAGAGATCCACAAAGCCTTTTTTACGCAAGCTATTTTTATTATGAAGCCTAAATATTGTGTACAAGATTTGATAGGCACCACGCCTATATCACTAGCTGCATGCAAGCAGGTAGTGCCAACAAAAAGTACGGTAGCACGTCTTAAGAGATCTATCCCGCCTAGTGCGTGGAGGGGCTCTATGCTCTCTAAGTTGGTCATTGTTTGTTCTCGTTGAGGATTTCCAACGCCTCCAACGGTTCGATGCATCCTCTGTAACCCCTGCAAAAGTTGGCTTAAAGTCTAAATTTTACACAGCGTCATCTACAACGCTACTCAGAATGGAAACCTCAAAATTGCACACCGATAGCATGGAGCCACCATGCAGCCACGTAAGTAGTGAAGTGCCCATGCAAGACTGTTTGGGACTGCTTCAAGCTCTTGTAGTGCATGATTGCATCAAAGAAGCCAGCCCCTACAAGCACTAGGGGGGACGGGGTTTTGAGTTCAACGAGTGCATGACACGTCCTTTGGACAGGGAGAGAGAGAGAGAGAGAGAGAGGGGGGAGAGAGGAATAAGTTCCACCAATGCATGACCCTTCCTTGAGAGAGAGAGAGAGACTACATGTGAGAAACAATGAGCTCCCAATTGTTTTTTGACGGCTCATCGTGGTTTAGTATATAGAAAGAGGCTCTTTGGATAGATCTTTGGTTGATGTCTCTTGGATTTGTTTCTACTCTCTCTCTCTCTCTCTACCCCTTATTCCTTCGAAAACACACACACACACAGAGCTCTTTGTTCGAAGGACAACGGGGTAGAGAGAGAGAGAGGGGGAGAGAGAGAGAGTCAGCAAGAGGAGTCCCTCACAAGAATAATCACGCTAGGGTTCCCTTCTTTGCCTTGGCTTCCACTCTCTCCTCCAATCCTTTTGCTAATGCCATTAGCAAGCTATTGCGATTCGCACTATTGTTGGGTTCAAATGACGCCAAAGGCAAAACTCATATTGAATTAAAACAAGTTGTTAGGCAAACGAGAGCCCAAGCTTTTTCTTGTTTTCAAGTTCAGAAGTTGAATCAAGGCTGTAGCGAATAGCTTGAGGGGGACATTTGAGCATAAATTCCCTCGACCATGTGTATGCCAACCTTTCACCCCCTTGCTCACGTAAAGAAGTGTTGTCTTTTTGGTTTGCGTCAAATGGTGGAGCCTTAGTGTTAACTAGCCTTTTGGGCTTAATTATGTGGAAGAATCTTTTTTTTTTGGGGTGAAATCGTGGTAATGGCTCTCCCATAATATATTCAATTCATCCCCAAGATTCCTTGGGATTCTCTATTACGCCCCTTATTAGAGATATAGTACTGTCACAAACGGGAGCGCATAACAATATAAAATATACTCGGATAAATAGAATTTATCACTTAATATTGAAGCCAAAGGATATGAGAGAAATAAATAGAGAGAGAGAGAGAGAGTGAGAAGATCGACACAGTATTGGGGACCAGAAGATGGGTTGGTCCCCCCCTTAAAGAGAATTCTCTATTAGGGAGAATCTTTTTACAAGCACAAGAACCTGAGAAAACCCCTCCGCTCTAATTTTATGACTCGATGGTCGTTCCTTCCCGTAAGGGAAATCCGAGAGAGGAGCTCTCAATCTTTTTTCCGTCTGTACTCGGAGTCGAGACTCCACATACAATTTTCGAATTTCGTTCTTGGAATTCCCAAGCGTAGTCCGAAACCTTCTCGTTTCTCCTTCGCGATGAAGTACCTACAAACACACACGCAAATACACGACAACAATTCGTATGGCGAATCCATAATAGATACATGTCGCTCTTGCGCGAGAAAAGCGACTTCCGTGCTTCTTAGTCTCGCGATCTCTCGCGTCTTCTGGCGGCAGAGTCTTCTCTTGTTAGCGTTGGTAACCTCCCTTCAGCGAGGGCATGTGGTGTTTTTATAGCTCCTTCACCACAGCACGAATAGCTGCTTGCGGACATTTTTATTTTTATTTTTGTTCTACCCGAAATAGGGAGAGAGAATTTGCTGGCTGGTTTTGTTGCTTTATTTTCTAAGTGGCTGCCCACTTATTAAGTGGACGGGCGGCATATTTTTAAAATTGGTCTGAACCTGCCCAAAAACTCAATAAAACCTTATAAGTTAAAATCAATGCTTTCACAGCACTTCCCAGGCATCCCTGGATGCAACCACATGCACGAATGCAATGCAAACATAGATTCCTCGCGGCACAGCGTCTGCTCTTCCCGAAAAACTAGTTAAAATATTCCGCTCTTTAAGAAAAGCTTCTCAGAACCCATCTTTATTCTTGTGCTTGCATCTTTACGCGTATTCCTCTTTCCAGTTCGGATTTCCTCTCAACTATGGATATCCCCTTTCTGATGCACCCGTCACCCACCTTGTGACGCATCAGGAATACCCATCACCTAGTCCTTTCCTACCGAACTTACGGTACAATCCCCTTCACGATGCTCTATGTCACCCATCCTATGACGCATCAGAGATGTCCGTTCCCGGATGGTGGGATACTTCTTCTCGATGCTCCCTGTCACCCATCCGATGTGACGCATCAGAAGTACCCGTTCTTGGTGGCCTTACAGATATTCCTGTTCACAGTGCTCCCGTCATTACTTTGAATGACGCACTAGGACCCTTTCAAAAAACGGTGACAGGTTTCGAACTCAAACCTTCGGGGAGTTGCTCTCCACAACAACTCCCGTAGCCACTCGAGCGCCTTCGTTCGGCTGCACCAACTTGCAACTCAAGCCATAAAAAAAACTATGCACTTGTCGCCCTACATAGGTAGTGAATGCTTGAGCGAGAGAAAGGCGTGCCATCTCCTGTGTGTGTGTGTGTGTGTGTGTGTGTGTGTGTGAGAGAGAGAGAGAGAGAGAGAGAGAGAGAGAGAGACCCTTTCATGCTCCTGGCCAATGAAATAACGCTGCAGTGCAGCGACACTAAGGAACAAACCATAAGGGTTCGTCTCACCACAGAGTAAGGTAGAGGTGAGAGCCACAAGAAAGAGAGAGAGAGAGAGAGAGAGAGAGAGAGAGAGTTATTGCTTGCTGCGTCACATGAGATCTTCCATTCTCTTCAAAAGGGATCTCGATTGATTCCTTTTTTTGTAGGATTTCTCCCAGCTAGTATCCCCTACTTCATCTCACTTACTTTTTACCAAACAAAAAGTTCTCCTCCAAAGATATTGTGAGTGCAAGCATTGAACTTATACATTTAATTGGGTCAAGACGAGGGTTAGTTGTGCAAGCTAAAAAAATGGAAACATGCACTAAGTTTGCCCAGGTGGTGTCGTGTACTCTAGTGGAAACAAACCATTGATTTACAGTTGGATAAGTAAACAAGGTGAGGAGGCACGAAGGCGTTAAGTTAAGGGGGGTTGAGATTTATGGAGAATAAGTTTAAATGAGTACCTTCAACCACATGGAATTTTTGTTGTGTTTTTATATAAAATTATATCTATTATATATGCATAATCACAAATGATTTATATATTTGTAAAGACTCTACTTATATAATAAAGTGAAACGTGCACATTGCACATTATTATTTGAAAACAAAATAAAAACATCCATTATATATATATATATATATATATATATATATATATATATATATATATATATATATACGTCCATTATAAATACATAATTAAGAATGGTTTATATATTAAAAAAGACTCCACTTAAATAATAAGGTAAAGAGTGCACATTGCACATTATCATTTGAAAACAAAACAAAATGACAAGAAAATATAATGAACATTGGATTGTTAAGGCTACACAAGTCATCCATAAACCTAAATGAATGATGAAAGTGTGTGAGTGACAAAGTATTGGCTGGGTTAACATTTTTAAGAGCCATTGGTATTCGAAGTGACAAAGATAGAGATTACACATAATCAAAGAGCACGAAAATCCCATTGGGATCCCTAAGATTTGCTTTTAGTAGGTAGCACCCACTTGGATACAACTATTGTTAAGGAGCCAAGAGACATATTTATATAAATCATCTTCTCTAAAGATGAAAAGATTAAAAAAAGAATAATGCTTTCATTAAAAAAAGATTTAATAAGTATAGAAAATAATAAAATAAATTAATGAAATATTTTTTTGTGAAGTCCCTAAATAAAAGGACTCAAAAATCAAAACATTAACAAAAAAAATATTGAATCAATACTTAACATCATGGATCAAACTCTTATAAATACACTCTTTAATCCCTTGTTCTCTAAAGCCTTTTTCAACATGCCAAAACAAAGTGAAGAGTGGGGGAGGGCCTCCTAAGTTAGGGGCCAATGAGATTTATGGAAAGTAAGTTTAAATGAGTGCCTACAATTACATGAAATTTTTATTGTGTTTTAATATAAATATTTATTATTCATTATACAAATGGTTTATATATTAGAAAAGGTCTCACTTAAATAATAAGGTGAAAGATGCACATTGCACATTATCATTTAAAAACAAAATAAAATGAAAAAATATACATATTATATTATTCATTATGCATACACAAGTTAGATTCACAAGAGTCGATGGCAAAAACCTCGTACTCTTTCTTCCACCTCTCTCTCTCTTTAAGGTCTCTTGGGATAGTTTCCTACGATGTTAAAATTCTCTTCTTCTTCTTCTTTATTCACAAGGGACAGAGGTAGCTCTATAAATTTATTATGTACGATTTTGACGTCCAATGAGCTGTAGTGTAGTGGTAGTGTTAAGTACATAGCTGTTGGATTCAATTGTTTCATTCTGAAAAGTGGAAGGTAGAATTGCTCTTCTGAGGGGAGAAAGGTTTGCTAAAATAAATTTGGGTCCACAGAAGTGTCATTTCCTTTTGTGCCAATGGACAGTCTCCATGGTGAAGGCACATTCTTTTTTGAATGTCTTTCATCGGCTCTTGTAAACCCAACCATAATCTCGAAAGGTTTATATATTAGAAAAAGCTCCACTTAAATAATAAGATGAAAGGTACACATACATATTGTTACTTGAAAACAAAATAAAATTAAAAAATAATAATAAAGCAATAAAATAATAAAGCACATAAAAATGTAATGCCAAGGGCAAAACCAAGGGAGGTCAAGGATCGGGCCAAGGGCGGGCTCCTAATGGAGAAGGGATCCTAGGCCAAGAGGGCCATAAAGGGAGGTTTGGGCGGAGCATCTAGTACAACAATTCCAAGGTCTCTCACACTAGCATCAGAGCTCAGGGGGAGGGGATCTATGGAGGAGGGGAAAGATGGCCTTGCATGGTGTTCCATGGCCTTGCATGGCGCTCTCTCTCTCTCTCTCTCTCTCTCTCTCTCTCTCTCTCTCTCTCTCTCTCTCTCTCTCTCTCTCTAAGTGTGGGCATGAAGGCTTAGCCCGAGGACGAGGACGATAGCATCGGCAAGCAACGTGTGCAGGGCCGCTTGCAGCAAGGAGGGAGCAAGCTCGACCTCCAACAAACCGTGCATGCTCCAGCTTGATGGCATCGCATTGCAAAGGGAAGGAGATCTCGTCACGGCAGCATCGATCGAGAAGCAACACAGAAGCTGCAGTCTTCTTTTCAATGAGTTTTCTAAGACATCACTGGAGAAAGGCTTCGTCTACAAATCCTCGGGATAACAGTAATCAAGCCAAGCAGCTGTTTCCAAAGTTTGAAATATGCGAATAGCATACGAACTTGGGGAAACTTGCCAAGATGTCCGTAGGTTTTTACATTACAAGACGGTGTATATGATACATATGCTAACTGAATCGAGCAGTACATATGGCTATGAGCCAAATTCGAGCAAGCTTCTTACTTATGGCTTACCAGATTCCTGCTCACAAGTGGGCGACAAGGTTAGTAAATTTCAAGTTATGCTTGTCTCTTATGTAATTTAACCTTTTATTTGAAAAAGATTTTTCAACCTTGCAAATCAAAGTGATTTGTCAGTTCTCTGACGTGCCAAAGTTTTATTGATTGACTTAAGATCAAAGATGATGGCACTGTCATTGACGCCAAGGGCTTATTATTCTATTTTTTTACTGTACGATGGACGTACGACACCCATCATTTCATACGCTTCCACTAAAGCACTAGCTACTCTATCAAGGATGAGCTTAGTTGTTGATGTTTTAAAACAATTTCTTTCTATGTTTATTCACAGGCAAAGTGCCATATATATGCACCCTGATACAATCACGATAACATACAAGGTAAGTGGGTCAAGATGTGACTTATAGTACCTCTTTCTACGAGAGTGTGGTACAAGTACATTGTTGTACGCTTATAGGATAAGCTACCACACAACCATTGTTTGCATAGAGACATATACAAGGGGCATTCAATACAATAGAATAAGGGATTTTCCTCAGTCCAGCTCTCTCTCTCTCTCTCTCTCTCTCTCTCTCTCTCTCTCTCTCTCTCTCTCTCTCTCTCTCCAACTTCTCTACGAGAAAGGTGAAAGTAGGCATGATTTCATTGAAATCTTTCTATGTCAATACGGTAACAGGAAAGGCTAAGAGCCATCTATTGCCACTTATTTTGGGATGGCTAAGAGCCACCTGTTTGTAATCCATTAGTGATTGCTTTCAAGATCGAACAATTCTATTGAGTTGAGTACCTATTGATTCTAAGGATAAGCAAGAGTCTTGCTATTAGCAATTTTTTGGGCATTATTTAAGCACTACACACTTTATGTGTGAAGACCTAGTTGAGTTTTTGAACATCTTAAACTCGTAAGGGCTTATCTCTACCAAGATGTATAGACGAAGCCAGCATTTCAAACAGCACGGCTGTTCACAAAAACCCAAGATTATGGATTTTTGGGTTTGGAAAAGATCTATTTGTGCATATGCTTCCAACTTTAGTGGATCTTTTATTTTATCTATAGCACTAAGAGTGTCTATATGAGTACAATTTTGGGGTAAGACCTAGCTCGTGATTACTAAATCACTTATTAAGTGTTGATGGTCAATTGTTGGAACCTGCTCTTGCACTCTCAAGGAAAGAAGTCCACAAGCTGCCAAGGGATAGTGGACAATTTCAACTTCCAAAGTTGACTTCAATTACTATTGGTGAGCAATTTCCCTACAAAGTCTAACCAAGGGGTTTGACAATGTAGGTATTAACCAAGGGGTTTGGATTGCAAAGGTAACATTCAAAGTTATATGTGCAATACTACTTGAATTTCACTGATTTTCAATTAGTGTTCCTAGGCCTTTGCAGGCAGGAAATTTGGGCAAGTGACTTTGACTACAAGTAAAAGGGGTAGTGGACAATTTCAACTTTCAAAGTTGACTTCAATTACTATTGGTGAGCAATTTCCCTGCAAAGTCTAACTAAGGGGTTTGACAATGTAGATATTAACCAAGGGGTTTGGATTGCAAAGGTAACACCCAAAGTTATATGTGCAATACTACTTGAATTTCAATGATTTTCAATTAGTGTTCCTAGGCCTTTGCAGGCAGGAAATTTGGACATGTGACTTTGACTACAGGTAAGTGAACACTATGAGTCAACCTCTAGGTACAAATCTGATTTGGTTTTGTTTCTTTTTTTAATATATTTTTGTTTACTTTTTCAAGTAGGATGCACAAACTTCTATGTTTTCATTCATTTTTGTTCTTAAGAGAGATGGCAAGGTCATGTAAGAGCCAAGAAATTTGGGGTATAGTGTCCAAAGTAAGTTTCTGCATTGCACAATTATTGACCCACTTGTAGGGTTTGTTTTGGCACATGTTGTCGCATAGGATACAAAATGGTCTAAGAACTCAAGGAGTTCAATTTAGCTAGTGTGGAGTAAGGATAAGGAGGGTCCCTCTCACTCACTTTGCGAAGTGTTTATAGCTACCTCCGCACACAAGTACATCTCGTACATGAAGGATGTTCTTTTTTCAGACATCCTTACATGAGACATATTCCACATGTGGAGAATATGAGTCTTTGAGACTGCATTGGCGTCCATTATTTCAATTATGTGTCACGACAAAGTCCCTAGTGCTGGTCGAATCCGTTTATAAGACGTTTTCAGCACATTGTATCAAGAACAATTTCAGTGGCCGAGAATTGTCAGGTATTGAGAACAGCTTGTTAAGGTTACAAGTGATACTAAACAACATTAACGAATGGTTGTTTAGGCATATCTCAAGGGTATGTGTTGTTAATGAAAAAGTTTACCTAGAAGTGACTTATATTTCACCTTCTATTATGGTTCAATCGTGTCAGCAAGGCTTGCAAATGATTGCAATAGAAAGTATTTAGTTTCTTTTAAGGACTATTTACACTCCTTTTTCATGTGTGCTAGGAGCATCACATTCGCCATAAGTATTGGCAAGGATGATCATGGATATACACGTTCGGATCTGTTTTTGCTAAATGCATGCACACTAGGTGTTATGGGCCCTAGTGTTTAGCAAAGGCTGATTTGGAGCGGCATGCGTATTCATCAAATTTGTTGCTTATGAAGCATTTTTCACTCTATGTGCAATATCTCTATGAGATTACTTTGGATCTACCAATCACCAATAGAAGTCATGGCTCCGTTTGGGTGATGGTGGATCTTTCAAGTTAACAAAGATGGTTATTTAGGACATTGTTGATTCCTCAGCAATGTTGTACGACATTGTGATCCCCATTACCCGTCATTTTAGGTGACTATCTGTAAGCCATGGAAAACACACCTCAGTATTGTCAATTATCCAAAGAGGATAGGCAGATTACAAGTGTAATCTTGTGCTAAAGAATATGCAAAGAGCGTACGTTAGCACCAAGCAATCCAATTAGCAAGCATTATCGCTCTAGTTGGAGTTTGTTTACCATAAGGTAAAGCATGTTTGTGAGTTGGTTTAGTCTCTTCATGTTTAAGTAAGGTTTTTAACCTTGAACACGAGTTATGGTGGGGTTGTTTACTGATACAAGAAGATAACAAGTCAAGGACTTACTCTTGACTGATGATACGTCAACAAGTTACTTTCATGGAAAGTGAAGAGAGGTACTCTTTCTGGTACATCGTAATTGTGCTAACTCGTTTGGCATACTCAAGTGAGTTCTAAATGGACTTTACACACAATGTTGGTTATGGGTCAGTTACTCAAGGCGGTTGCAAAAGGACAACAATGTCAAAAATCAAGACGTTACTCTTGGTTTCATTCAATCTCCTACTGCATTGGTGTTCAAGTCCAACAGACAGTTGGATCCTTGAAGGATGCCACTGTGGAAAACATTAGTGTTCTTAGAAGATACAACCACTTTTGTTTTTGAGGATGAAAACGCTTCTCCAAGGGGGGAGTAATGTAATGCGAAGGGCAAACTCAAGGGAGGTCAAGGACTGACCGACTGCCAGTGGAGAAGGGATCCTAGGCCAAGAGGGCCATAAAGGGAGGTTGGGCAGAGGATCTAGTACGGCAGTTCGAGGGTCTCTCACAAAAAACTAAAACAAAAGAATATATTAATTCTTTCATTAAGAAAGATAGATTTAATAAGCCTAGAGAATAATAAATCAATTTCATAAAATTAATCTTTGTGAAATCTTTAAATAAAAGGACTCTTTACAAGTGAGAAAATATAAAAAAAATATTGAATTGATACTTCACATTATGGATCAAACTCCTATGAATACTTTTTAATCTTCTGTTCTTAAAGTCTTTTTCATCATGACGAAAAAAAATGTAAGTAGCTTTGGGAAATAGCATTGGAAAGGAAATGTTTTCTTTTTCTTCAATTTTTAAAGGGACACATGTCAAGCAAACAAATTTGAACGACCTTCACCCATATGGATACTAAGGCCTTTAGTGGGCCAAAAATGGGCTCTATTACTTATGAATTGTAGATCCCCTCCCCCCACTTTTGGAAATGTTGTTCCATTAAGGCACATTTAGTGGGCCAAAAATGGGCTCTATTACTTATGAATTGTAGATCCCCTCCCCCCACTTTTGGAAATGTTGTTCCACTAAGGCACATGAAGTGTTCAAGGCTCATTGTACATTCTTTGCTGACTTAATATAACATTCTCTATTGACAATTGTATGTCCCAAAAAAAAATTGAGTGAGTTAATATACTTACTTTTTTTTTTCAAAACTCACAATTTGCAAGTGAATTGTATTAATCATAGCGACAAGATTACAAAACAACCTCAAACTCAAGCCAAGCCTTGAGATGCTGAAGATTACAAATTGAATATCTACAGCCTCTCACCCAGGCTAATCATAATCGGCTTTACAAAGTAGGTGAACTATAGTTCAATGCTTTTACTTATCGTCGCAGGTAGACAATACGACATGGGTAGCCCTAGACCAATCTCCTGAGTCTTGCTTGCTTCTGAGCGTATAGATCATCACTCTGATGTCTTCTATAATTTTTGAGAAGCTTGCTTCATCAAGATCTCCTTCAAGCACACGGTAGTTCCTCGCCTGCCATATATGGTGAAAGGAGAAGTACCTGACAGTTTGAGTACAGATAAGAAGAGGAGGACATCCCATCTTTCTTTGATTGCCTCGCATTCCATGAATAGGTGGGCTGGACCTTCACTAGCAATCCTGCACTCCAAGCATCAATCGAACCCAGTTTCTCTTTCCTGGATTCTTATGCTCGTCGGTAGGGCACCCCCCATCACCTTCCACAAAAATATCTTCATAAAATGCGGCCACTTTGGCTTCCAAATGTTCTCCATGACTTCCTCCCACCGTTGTTCGGGCCATTGTCTCTTTCATAATTTGTTGAGGGGGCTAGACCAATTATTCCCGTGCATCAATGCATGATATTTTATTTTATATACATAGAGATAGACATGAACTTAAATTAATCAGTTCAAAAGACCCCGCCCCGCCCCGCCCTCCCCCCCTCTCTTTCATGTGTGTCTTTGGGCCTCCCCTCCACCTCGCCAACATGCCTCCATCCCTACAACAGGCTGCACATTGCCCCCCCTCCCCGTTCCATGTTTGTCTCCTTGCCAACATGCCTCTATCCCTACACCAGGCTGCACATTGCCCCCTCCCTCCTCCTCCTCCATACGTCCCCTCTTTAAGAACCCCCCGCTACCTCCCGCCTATAGCAGCCCTCTCACTCTACATACGAGATATCGAGATAGAGGAGACGAATACAAAGACATGCTCATACTCTAATGAGTGTTCTCCATCCTTATGGAAAAAAACCCTTAAAGGTTATGATAGCTACATAGTTGTCTATGGAGCATGGTCATTGCAGACATTCTTTAATAAATACAATATTGACATGTATATGAAAATGTAGAATTTATGTTTAAAAAAAAGGGTACGTACTATTATGTAGTTTAAAATTTTATCAGTACAAAGATACATACCTTATGTGTATTGAATCCATACCATATCTTATGTATCTTTCCACCTCTTTTTTTCGGGGGTCGGGGGGGGGGGGGGGGATATATGGTGGTCAGAGCCCTTTGTGATTTCTTGCTTTCCATAGAGCATGAAAGGCCCACATTGTTACTTTTGCCAATGTCTTCGCCCGAACAAGCTTGAGTTCAAGACTGGCAAATGGATCTCTCTCTCTCTCTCTCTCTCTCTCCCCTCAATCTCCCTATTTTCTTATAGTGTCGTGTTTTCAAAGCTAAGTGGTCAAGGCTAAGGCTAAGAGTTGTGAGCTATTGTACAAGGTCATATAAATTATGGTACTCTCTGCACATGATCATGCAAACCACTCCCACAATGGTTGGAATGTTCTATTTTAATTGGATGTATTCTCTAGAGTGAGTAAAATTGCTTTCAAGGGACTACATTAGAACTAGAGGGATAATATTAGAGAGCATTGTGTGCCAAAATAGAGAAAGAGGAAAGATTGAATATTACAAAAGGAAGGGAAATAAAGGTAGGGACTATAAACAGGCTATACATATAGAAGGAACTAGGTCCCAAAGTGTCAAGTTATGCAAGAAAAACTATGGAGCAGAAAAGGTTGGATGATATGACTCTCTTTATGCAAAAGCTTTCCCTTGCACATGATCTCAAATGTAAATTAAACCGCCTAACTTTCAAATAACAAAAAGTAGCATTGAAATCCTTGTAGTTTGTTAGTGTTATTCTTACTCAAGGATTGCTTCAAAACAATGAACAATTAAACAGAAATTTTTATAATTTTGGCAGATAATGCTAGCTTGAAGTGGATTGCTATGTACAAATCAACTCTAACTAGGTGCAAAAACAACTTGAGAACCATGAGCTTCACTGGGAAGACGGCCGGCCGGGATGCTACTTCTAATTTATGTTCCATTTGATTCTTTTTAGCATTACATGCTTGAGCGTGTTTTTGCTAGCAACACCTTGTAACAAAAAGGGAGAAGTCCACATGTGAAGTCCGACGTCCGAATGACAATCTGGAAATCAAGTTGGGCATGCAAGCCTTGATTGATTGGCTTTCAACTTTTGCTCTTGAGTTAGAGCCAACCTCTCAAGTTTAGTTTGTCTTTCAGCTCTGAACTTCTTCGACTTTATTTGCATCTCCTCTTAAGAAAACGGGATTCACGTTCTAACATGATTTCTTGACATAGGCAAGGAATAAGGTATTCCCATCTTGGCAATGGTTTCAGAGTGAGAGTGGTTGTTGCGAGGATGGGCCATGCATTGAGCATGCAGAGATGCTACTCTATTGGGTTAAAGACATATTCCTTCAGTTTGATGTTAATAAAAGAAGGATGCATAGACAACGGGTGACTTCTCGGGTGGTAAATTACTTGCAAATTGTGGTGTATGGTAGTTTTATGAATCTAGCCTTCTAATTGAAACCATATACATTACCAGCATGTCTATGTCTATTCTCTTGAATGCAAAAATGTTAGTGTTACATAATCATGTTGGTGGCAAATCACTAGCAATTTACTAAAAATATGCAAGAATATTTTGCAGAAGTGTCCCAAATAATTTTTTTTAGACACTAGAAACAAAGTTTACACATAATTGGGGAATCCTTTTTAACTTAAGTACTTCTACACAAGATAATCTGTGTTTAAGGATTTTCAAAGAGGTTTTATTTGGACACATTCGCGAGAAAGTCTGAAGGCCTTTCCATCACTTCTAGGGTAAAGGTGCCACTAACGGGCAGAGGTCCAAAACAAGGCCACCTTAAAATTAAATGGAAAATATCACCAAAATCTATGGGAATTATGATTTGGGATGGCATTGGGAATGTAATTGAGATCATTCAATATTGAGTGTCTCTCTATTGGCGCCCATGTTTTAAGTGGCCCTCTATTGGCTCCTTTACCCTACGACTAAGAGGATTATGGAGCCCCAAAACAATAGAAACTAATGTGTCTAACATTGTAATGAGTACGCCATACTAGTTTCATGCGAGAAGGTGGAGAATGGCTAAATTGATGCTAAATTGGAATGCACACAATCACATAGATGGCTTTAAGTCAAACCATAATTCTTGGAAATAAGGTATATCCCATTTTCTACAGAATTTTGTAAACAATGGTGGTGAAGCATGTACATTCTTTAAATGGAATCACATATTGTTGCATATTAAACGCATGTGGCATCATGTAAGGCATTGACCTGATAGGTGATGAATACTCCGTGGTTGTTAGAAAGGAACATCGTGCAAGGAAATGCTTTCATAAAATGTATGAAAATTGTGGTGTATTTTGAAAGTACAAGAAGCTCCTAAAGAGCTTTCTATTTTAGAGGTCACCTTAGATCTAAGACTACATTTAATGTAGGATATGTCCAACATGGACAAGTCTAGGAAGCTCGTTGCTATGTTTAGCAAATGTGGAGCCAAGGCTTCTCTCCAAATGCAATCACCTACGCTTGCATTTTGAAAGCATGTGTGTGAATCTTTCACCGAGGCAAACAAATTAATGATCGGCTAGCTAGTTTGAGGCTTTGCAATAGATTTTCTTTGCTTTTGTTTGATAAAACATATGCTAGGCCAAAATGCCATGTAATTTTGAAAGCTCAAGAAGTGTTGGAATAACCTTCTTATACAAAATTTCGAGTGAGGCTTTCTCTGTAGAATCAAACGCCTAATTATGCGGCATGTGGCATTGTTGAAGAAGACCCAGGAAACCAACTTCAAGATAAAATTGTTAGTGAGAGCACCGACATCGTCATTATCATTTCTTTGGTCGATCTGTCAAAAGCACCAAAAGTGCTTGTCTCTTAAAGCACATCACATGCATGAGATGCCCATTTGACAAGCATCCTATCTCACAGGTTGCCTGTGAGATTGGACTTATTGTGAGGTATGTCAAAGATGGGTAGGGCAAAGAAGCATTAGGCTATTTGATTAGTTGCAAAGTGAGGGCCTCTTGCCACATCAAAAAATCATTGATTCTTTCATTTTAAAGTCAAGTGGGTATTATAGAACATGTTCACATATGCCTAGTGAGATTTTGGGAAAAATATTGACAATTTCCATGGATTCAATAAACATGTATGCCGAGTGTGGTGCTTTTTAAAAGCATAAAAGGTAAGTACTGGGTCCATGTTGCCTTTATTAAAAGGAATCTTGCCAGATCCTCCCCCAAATAACCCCTCTCTCTCCTCTCTCTTCCCCCAGTGGTCCTCCCCTCTCCCCCTGCTTCGACATCACCGCCCTCTGCGCCCCCGGTTGCTTCGCCATGGCTGGTCAGCCAGGCGCATCAGCTGCTCCAGCTCCATCGTGAGCGAGCGCATCCCCCCCCCGGCCCCCTCCCAGGCTGCTTCTGAACAGGAGCACCCTCGCACACAGACCAGGACCACACCCGGGTACGAAAGAGAGAGACGCCCCTTGCGGAGCCCTACCCTAGCCTCCCCATCGCCCCCCTCGGCTTCTCCTCTGGTTTGCGACCTCTCGAGCCTCGACTATCTCCTGTGGCCTCACCTCCTCGACAGGTTCCCGCCTGGAGTGCAGTCAGCCGACACACAGAGAGAGGAAAATCACACACCCGAAAAATGTGTCGCTCGCTTCGCTCCTCTCTCTCTCTCTCTCTCTCTCTTTCCTCCATGTGTCACCTCCCCCCTTTTTGACCTCAAACCCACCAGCGCATCTTCCTTGATTCGCCTTAATAGACCTGCTTCCCAAAATTAGACAGACATACTTGATGAGATTTTGGTGTGGAATGAAGTATCTTGGAATGCATTAATTGGTACGATGTGCCCAGCAAGGGAAGGGCATGTATCCTCACAAAAAGCCTATGATAAGAGAAAGGATTTGTATAATGCAAATAGGCTACATTATGATATTTGCGATACTGCATAACTTGTGACACAAATGTTTATGCAACACCTCTGTTCGTATGTATACATGCGGGGCAAGTGTTTCGAGAGTCGAGGTTAATGACAAGGTTTTAATTTGAGATGTCATATCTTGGCCTATATTTATGGTAGGGTAAGTCCAATAACGTGTCTTGGAAAAAGAAGTAGTGCATACTATACAAGCAAGACATGCAGAGTATGACAACGATGTGGACTCAAATGTAGTTCCTCTCTTTTGTGACAGCACAAAAAGATATGCTAAGAGAAGACTTATACCAAGGTAGCAAGATTCTAATATTTTCGTTGGTGGGTTACATGAGGAGGATAGGAAACTTAGGCATGCACCAAGGTGAAAGCTATGTCGACACTGCAAAACACTATGCTACACATGAACAGACCAACACACACACATAATGTGTGCGCAAAGGTGGAGAAGTTCAAGGTGTAGGCGAAGAGCAAAGAGAAAACAGAAAGCATTGAGTACCAACAAGCAAATGTGCACTACAAGAGAATCCATGTGGTGAATCTATGTCTCTAGGTGTGTGGTGGTATGCAAATATCAAGTGGTGTAGTGTGAACATAACAATGCTTCTTATATCCATTGATATTCTTCCAAAGAGTGCTTTTATATTTCACTAAATATCTTTTGTATTATTTGTCCGTGCGAAAAGTGATGAGGTCATGGTTATGAATTGTTTCAAGAAGCATAATCTTTTTGTCATACTCAATCGGGCGGGGGGGGGGACTCAGGGATCATATGTGGTAGGAGTATTGGGATTAGGTCCCTTGTGTGGTCTCAATAAACTGATGTGAAACGAGTTATGTGCCTTCCAAAGTGAGGGCTTGGCCAAGCGTTCTCATTGGTTTTTTTCATAATTATAAATGGACCATAAAATCTAAGGGCCAGTTTGACTTTAGAATGCTTTTTTACACTCTTCAATCTTTGTTTTTATATATTAAAGGGTGCTTTCTTTTCTTGTTAGCATGTGATGTGTACCTTTCTTGTGCTTTTTTAATACATTTTGTGGCTTCTTCTAAAATCTTGGTGCAAGGTACCAAATTGTCAGTTGTTGGTAGAGATAGGGCCACAGAGTTTCTTGCCATAAACTATAAGAAATGCGGAATACAATGAGGATCTAGTAGAAAGGAGAGTAGAAAGAGATATGATGCAAAGTAGATACTGGCAAATCAAAAACTTTAGATTAGCACACTATTACAAAGTGATGGCGTCATCCACACATGCGCTCTCAAGGTAGAGCTTAGATGGTGATTTAAACAACTAGAGCAAGTAGGAATACAAGGGACTAACAATTTTTCAACAAGGATGTGTTGTGTGTGTCAAGTGTGCACACCATCCACCGAATTAATCATGAGAAGGGCTCCTTATATGGGATGTAAGGGAGCCTCTAAACACCCATGTGCAGCCGCCCTTAGATAGCCAAGTCCGAGTAGGACTCTCCTATGCGCCCATGTATAGCCGCCTTTAGGTAGACAAGTCCTCCTAGACCTCGGCCACCAGCCAACGAAATCCGGCCACTAGCGGCCGACCACCGGCCACCGGATGGCCATTTATTGATTGTCTTCCGGCCGTTGTCCGGCCAGATATTTCGTCAAAAAAGAATATTCCGATAAAATGAATAAAGTTGGCCATGAATTTGCTCTGTACCATCCACGATCACAAATAGAGATCTCATCAGTGTGCAAAACTAGAATCCACCAAATATATGTACACCATTTGTTGGGGTATAGGCGCCTGTGCCTTGCCCGGCTGCCCAGAGTCTGGGCGCCCACTGACTTGTATACCTTATACATAGCATAAGTGTATAGGGGGCTGCTCACTCTTTGAGTCTCCCCACCCATATCCGTGTGTCGTGTGTCTCCTTCTCTCTCACACTCTCCGTTTGTGGTGCTCCCCGATCCCCTTCAATTGGTATCAGAGCGTAAGTGCGGAGGGAGCGCGTGTGTGCACAGTCACGACGACATTGGAGAGCCAGTTTCATTCTCGAAATCGCGTCCACGCGCACGCACTTTCAAGAGTGCAAACAGGGTTTCGACTTCGGCATCGGCAAATTCAGCTTTTTGAGAGCGTTTCCAGCAGGTGTCCTGCAGTTTTACCCCTCTTTCAAAGCCATTCGAGCCGTCAGAAACCTCATTCGAGCTACGGTTGAGGAGCTGCATTTTTCAGCCCTCTCTTGGCAGTTTATGCTATGTTTTTGGGTCGAAATGGAGGTTTTTGGCATAGCTTTCACACCCGGACTCAGATACATGTAATCCAGGAGTCTACCTTGGGGTTTTGGCACGCTCCGGACGCGCTCGTCATATCAGAATTTTAAAATTCTGAACGCTGAATTTTCTGCAGCAGGTTGTTTATAGTGTGTCGAGGATTCCACACATGGTTTGCTCTCAGATGTGAGTGATATTTGCTGCAAGTTTCCTCACAGGTGGGAGGATACGATGTATGCCTTATGTGGTTTGATGCTCATGGAGACTAATGTGATTGCATTTTGAGATCGGCAATGTATGCCTCGAGCATGTTTTTTGGCAGTCACAGGTAGATCAGATATTTGTGTACTAGATTTGCAGGTGTTTGCAATGATGTATGCAAAGTGTGGAGATTGGTGCATGCATTTGGAGTGCGGTTTGATGCGCTTTGGTTGCTCATGGTTTTGAGCGTGCAGTCAGTTTGGTTACTGGTTTTGTGGCCGTTTTACTGACGAAACTCTGGCGAAATTTTCCCAGGAGTTTTATGCGTATCATTTATGCGATCTAGGTAGAGATTGCGGGTTGCACTCAGCATTTGTGTGCGGTGTTCTCTGCAGGTGGGAGATTTGTGCGTGTGTATGCATCGATACCGCACAGTGTGGGCTTGGTGATTCGCTCACGGTTTGACAGGCGTACAGTTATCTTGGCACACTCACAGGAGTGAGTATTGTGATGTATGCTTGTGTGGCTACGAGCTAGGTAGCCGGATTCGAGCACTAATGGCTTGAGGTTTTTCAGCAGGTTTCAGCTACAGGTTTACAAGTTTACAGGCAGGTTTGAGGGCTTATTTGGGTGCTGAATTTTCAGCCATTGTTTCCTCTTTGCAGGTGTCCATGTATGGCTCAGTTGTAGGCTGATTTGGGACACATTTGTGACTTGTTTATGCAACTGTTTAAGAGCTGAATTTTAGGGCTGATTTGGGGCTGATTTGCAGCCATATTTGCAGACTTTTGTTGATGCAATTCGAGCCAGTTTTTGGTTGACATTTGCTACTCATTGTTGGTTGCTCTTTTGCGAGCATTATGGCTGATTTTTCATTTGACTTCCAGCGTTATGGTCTGACACAGTTTGATGGTGCAGATTTTGTTGCTTGGAAGGAGCATATGCTTGTTGCATTGGCGGATTTGGGGCAGGATAAACCCTTGTGTGGTTTATCGGCGAAGCCCAAGTCTATGCGTGATGATGATTGGCAGGATCTTGATGAGTTAGCAATGTCTACGATTTGTTTGCATCTGGTTGAGTCTGTTTACTGGCAGGTCTCGAGGGAGACTACAACTCATGCTTTATGGCAGAGTTTACATGCTATGTATGCGGCATCCATGTCTACTGGGGAGTCTAGTCCCACTTCTATGTCCATGGGAGAGATTAGTCCCACACGCAAGTCTCGACGGCATAGAGACTTGACATGTTGGCATTGTGGACATAGAGGGCACATTAGGCATCGATGTTTCAGGCGTTTGAGACAACGGAGGTGACAAATGCGTGATGCAGATTTGGGCATGACAGATGCTAGTGAGATCAGTACGGTGGTTACTGAGTATGATTGTGACGGCGATGTCACATTTACATCTAGCTTGTCTTCAAACGATCTTATGTCTACGGATTGTATATCGGATTGCACATTGTCTTCTCATTGGTTACTAGATTCAGATGCTACTTTTCATGTCACGTTGCATCGTGAGTGGTTTAGCACGTTTTCTAGTGGGAGACTTGGTTGTGTGCACATGGCTGATGGTGCTGTGTATGACATTGAGGGTACAGGAGACGTATGTTTGTCCTTGCCCAGTGGTATGAGATTTACCCTGCGTCATGTGCGTTATGTGCCAGATCTGAGACGGGATTTGATCTCAGTCAAACAATTACGGGATAGTGGATGTCGGGTATCGCTGCTTGAGCGATCTTTTGCGTTGCATTTGGGTTCGCTAGTGATTGCAAGAGGTGCCAGGAGTGGTACAGGTTACCCATTGCATGTGGATCACGTGAGAGACGGTGTTGTCTCTGTGATCACGCAGCCAGGTAGAGAGCGAGAGAGCAGGCGAGTCTCTTTTGCTCATGGGTTGCAGGGTACTTTGCATGGAGTGCAGAGTAGTGAGCTCGTTGTGCACACAGTTGGGGCACGACTTGAGCAGTCACACAGAGAGGTGACAGAGTCATACATGCATGCTTTGCTAGTGACTGAGCAAAGCAGAGAGTCAGTTGTGCGAGATACTTCTATGCAGGATAGACAGGTAAAGCGGTCTTGCTCTAGTGAGTCACGACAGGAGGACGTTGTGCAAGAGTCTATGCATACGGAGTTAGAGCATGAGAGCTCTAGTGAGTCACAGCAGATTGAGTGGTCATGTTTGCAGTGGATGATTGCAGAGGAGACTGAGATGTCAGCGATTATGCAGTCATTCCTTTCTATGCTCGACAGTGAGCATGGGGATATAGTTGTGCAGGATATGTCTTCCAGCAGACATCTAGAGCAGCTGGTTTGCTCTAAGGTTGCACGACAGGTTGATGCGTCTTTTGTGGACAGTCAGGAGATGCATGTGGCTGACACGCCTTGTCAGTCAGAGATGCCTATTGCCAGGGATATATATGTTGATGCATGCTCCGTAGAGCTAGCAGGGCCCGCTAGCATTGCATCGACATTCGGTGGTCTCATGTATGAGATGCTGATCTTGAGACCGGATATCGCAGCTGCAGTGGGAGCATTTGCAGTTGGGGTTGTCAGTCGTTTGTTGACTGATGATGGCATAGTGCACGAGGGAGATATGCAGGTATTGCGTACATACTTGCAGTACGTGTGCGGTACGTCTGGTGGTGTATGGACTTACACGGGAGCAGGACAGCCGGATGCACACGATCATAGCCAGCCAGTGGGTATCGGTTGAGAGCGGTTTTCTCTCACCTTTTGTAGTCTTTAGACTAGGTTCCCTTGTTTAAAGGCACAGTCGCCTTTAAGTAGGAGGTTGTTGGGGTATAGGCGCCTGTGCCTTGCCCGACCGCCCAGAGTCTGGGCGCCCACTGACTTGTATACCTTATACATAGCATAAGTGTATAGGGGGCTGCTCACTCTTTGAGTCTCCCACCCATCTCTGTGTGTCATGTGTCTCCTTCTCTCTCTCACTCTCCGTTTGTGGTGCTCCCCGATCCCCTTCACCATTGGCTTCTCCTCATATGGGGGCCTTACAAACTGTGTTGCATTTATTGTGGTGGAAAAACTGAGAGAGGTGGGCATTGCAAGTATACCAACATAAAAAATATCAAAAAGAGCTCGATTATTGGATGAGAGAGGTGTGTTATTTTAGGAGAATTTAAGCATATGGAGATGTGTTACTTCAAGAAAATTGAAGCATATGGAGACGTTGATCCCAATATGTAGTGTTCTCAATTGTGTAAGATCTAAGGAGATCCGTTATGGTGCTATTGGTCGCTTTTGTTTGACTATTGTTATTATGATGAAAGACGGAAGTGAAGTCCATCTTAGGTCTTGGCAAATGAAATCCAAAAAGATTTGCAAAAGCAACAATCTTGGTAAAAAAGAATGACTTTGGAGAGGCCATGGTAGGGAAAAATGGTTTTGAGAAAGAGCTTTGCAACAACCTAAGTGTAGACAAGGGCTTCTTGCAAGGTACAAAGTATGTTTGCTTGTTGAAACTAACAATATGTTCCATATCATGTCATTTTGGGAGGAAGTGGTGGGGAGTCTTATGATGAACTCCATGAAAATTTGTTCTTAGGGACAACTAGGTATAAGGAGGGGCATTATAAGACCATAAGAATTACCATGATGATGCTTAACTCTTTGACATTTTAAACATTAAAAAACAAATTTAATTAAATTGTGTTTCATGTCATGCCAAAAGACATCATCTTTACATGCAAAAAGGTGTAGATTGAATTTCTCAATGACCCATATAGGGTGGTGCATGCATTCCATTCATTGCCAATTCCATAAATGATGTTGCGATGAAAAGCTTTTGTTGAAAGTAAAGAAAACCATTCACCAATGTGTAATGCTTCAAAAGAAAACCATTATTTTCATGCATTTCAAACCATGCACATGCAAAATGAGGACATGGAATTGCATGATTGTTGTTTGTTGGAAATACGACTATAAAAATGCATGTGAAGATGGAGAAGATGAAGGAGATGCTCAAGAGCACACTACATATGAAGTGGTGTTACTGAATATGCCAATACAAAGATAGCCCTAGAATGATGGGTGCATATACAAGCAAAGGGAAACAAACCTCCTAAAGAAAAAAAACTAATAGATTGCATGGGCAACCATCATATGGTGTCCAAAAATGATAGAGTGCATAGACAACCATCAGATGGTGTCCTATCAATAGATAGGATCCTTTAAGATGATGGAAAGTGACACATAGCTCCAAAAAAGGTGATCATATTGGGGGGAGAAGGTAGGAATGCTAGCATAGACTCCTTAGGCTAAGAGGTGATGACGCACCGATGTGACTCTAGAATAACTTTCCATGCATGGCTCAAGGGCTGAAACAAAAGCCAGCATGGCTTAAAGACATCAGTTTTGGACATTCGGAGGTTGGGCCAAACATGTCCTAAGCACATTGAAAGGCTAATAATGATCTACCAAGATATAAGTGCTTTAGGGGATAGAGCTATATATATGTGATCATAAATTGGATCCAAATATAAGTGCCGAGGAAGTTGTTAGATGGGTAGCCTTATCACTTGTCATAGTAGCAAGGACAGTCTTTAAACCTCGACTACATGATATATACATGTCAAAGCAAAACCTATAGGAAAACCTTTGAGGTTATTTGTGCAATGCAGTACAAAATTAAAAGTTTTTATTATTTTTTTGAAATTTTAGTGAGCTTTCAGAAATCCAAGCAGGTGGCCCAAACCAGCCAAGCATTGAAAATTCCATTCCATGTGTTGGTTCTTCCCCTTGGTTAAATCTTCCATATTGATAAGGCATTGAAGTTGATGTCAATTCTTGACTCCCTTGGTTGACTTTTCCCATTTATCAAATTGATCTTGGGAGCTCAATACCCATGAATAATCCTGGAGGGCCATTACTGACCACACCCATAGAGTAGATCAACTTCAAAATCGTTCAAATCTTGGATGTAAGAAGTACAAAGATCTCAATTAGCTACAAGTGATGGAATGATGTCAGATATCGTCGAAGCCTTTGCAAGCTTATGGTTCTCTAGTCTCTATATCGAAATTGGCCCTTAGCAAATGAAAGTCTCTGTCCCATGAGAATCCTCCCTTGAAGATATGGCACTAGTGCTTGGTTTTAGCACTAGAGATGCTATGTGGGAAAGATCTCTAGCCCAATAGCAAAGGGGCTTGGGCCCTTGGAAGGTTAATCTGCCCATGGGAGATGGCCCTAAGCGGATCCAAAATGGAAAAAATTTCTTTTGAAGAAGCGCCTCACGTTCGATTGCTGCTACAAACCGCATGACTCATTCATTGCCTACGAACCTGAAATCAAACTCAAGGTTACTTTATTTCCTAGAGGAGATCCTCCCATATGCCCAAGATAGCCTGAGTGGTTTGAACACAAGACCTATGGGCTCAAATGCACTATTTGAGGCAAGCTAGTGAAGGTGTCCCAGTAGCTTTCACATGGGAGGAGCCGAAAAGCAAGACGATAACCCCGACTTCATAGAGTGCAAAACTCACACACACACACCCAAAATTAGAACAACGATTAAGGGGGCTAATCTCCACCAATTTTAGAGCTTAAGAGTGTTAATGAAATCTCTTGTTGCAAGCTTTGTGAGTCACAAAAGCTCACCACAAGTAGAAACATTAGGAGTATGGGAAAAGTATGCAAAAACTAATCTAAATGTGCTCTTAATATAAGAGGTGTCATCCAAGGTCGCTGCGGACATCAATCGCATCGTATTAGGTTAGTAGGCATTTATTATTTCAACTCAAATAATCCATGTGTGCATGAACCAACAAAGGCAAAAGAAGTATAGGTTAATGCATAGTTGCATTGTATTAGGCTACTATTCCGACTCAAGAAATTCATGTGCGTGAACCAAAAATGGCAAAAGAAGTATAGGTTAATGCATAGTAGCGATAATAATGATGTATAATGTATACAATGCCAAGAGGAGGCTATGGTGGATGAAATTTTAAGAGACTCGTCATGATGGCATAATTGGATGACCTAAAAGAGAGTCAGCGATAAGCCTAAAACACCTTAAAGTATAGTAATTAAGACGAGCATTAAAAATCAATGAGCTTTAGAAGATACTAAAAGTGCTCTACTACCATGTTGAGAGAGAGAGAGAGAGAGAGAGAGAGAGAGAGAGAGAGAGATTAACACAAGGCAACAAGTAATACTCAATGAGATTGACTACTAGACACATGAAATGTACATGAGTGGTGACTTATATAGCCCCAATGATGTCTAAGTGACATCATTGATTGTGTGAATAGTGACCTAATCAACTATGCTAGGTGGAGAAAGCTAAGCTAGAGAGGTATCCCATAGAGATTACAGTGCCCAATTAGTTCTTGATGAGCTTTTGAAGTCATTTCTTGGGGTGCCTTTATTGCAAAATACGTACAACATTGCCAAGGCAAAGAAACCTTGATTCACTATGTGCAAGGTAAGGGAATCTACCACTTGCAATCACCTATGTTGGCATCTTGTAGGCATGAGGTATTCAGCAAGAGTTGACATATGCATGGTGATACTAAGGGTCTATCTCTCTTTTATATAATTGTTTATTTATGTACTACTTTGGTTGATGTCTATGTTCGTGTGGTGTAATTTGAAAGAGAAAAAAAATTTAGATGAGTTTTTGTTTGAGATGCGATCCTTCCAATGTATTGATTGTAGAATGTGCCAAAAATTGGAACATGGCCAAATAGTAGTTGGCAATTTTTAGTAAATGTAGTCACAAGGGTCCTTTTATGAATGCAAACCCCTGTGATTGCATCTTGACATCATGTGGCATTGTTGAAGTAGGGAACACTGGAAAACTTTTCACGATAAAATTGTTAGTGAGAGGATCTTGGAAAGAAAATTATTTTAGCCATGCTTGGTAGATAGTTCAAAAGCACATAATATTGGAAATATGGTTCTAACAACACATGCAAAGATGGAGAAGATAAGGAGAAGCTCAAGAGCACACAACACACTAAGTTTGCTAATACAAATTTTATTCTTGCATTAGAATGATAGGCATATATACAAGCCAAGGAAGAAAAAATAAGTATCTTAATACACTAACAAAATTCCCTTTGGGAGTGATATGATGAACATGATCTAGCACTCATTTGTAGGGACATTGTAGATCCTATGTGATCAATCCACAAAGGGGAGTAGGCCAAAATCTTAAGAAAAAGCTTCAAAATTCTCATCATATATAGTCTTTATGAAAAGATAAGTAGGGTTCTTGCAGGGTTGTCCTGCAAAGGCACCTAAACCAATTTGACCTCTTGTGATAAACAACCTTTGTGAAAAGATAAGTAAGGTTCATGTAGGGTTGTCCTACAAAGGTACATAACCCAATATTATCTCTCCTACATAGAGGCTCTCCTTGACATCATTACTATGCACCTTGATTGTTACGAGATTGGGCACCCTTCTATTGTATGCGGTTAGGATTACCATTGGGATAGCTAGCGTGTAATGGTTAATTACGGTGCTATCTTTTATTTTTACTAATAGTGAGTTGATATTGTGTAGATTGGAACTTTAAGAATTAAGGAGAAAGCGCCAACAATTAAATACTATATGTCGACCATTTACCTTTGCATAGTGTTGTAGTTATTTTTTCAAATAAGCCAACCCATTGTACATATTTAGTGAGAACCCACCCTATAAAGGGTCATGCAATAAGTGATGGCTACCACTCTTGAACTAAAGTGTAAAGAGCTACCTCAAATATTTGGCACCTAAAATAGGTCATTAATGAAATTAAATACTCAAGTCCACAAGACGTGTCGTGGAGTTTGGGGGCTACAATTTTAGGTCATTCTCTTACAAGATTCATCTCTCTCAACTCTTATGCTATGTTGTGTGTGCATAAATTGTGTCTACCTCTTCTTCCTTTACAGGCTATCACTATCTTATCTATTCTCTTGTGTGTGAAGCAGGTCTTATCAACACAATATCCGATAATGTCTTCAGAGAACATTGTACTCCAGTAGGAGTTTTAAGGCTTTGTCAGCCAATAGAAATTAGTGTGGATGACATTCATAGTCTTTTGTGGATATTTTCCATGATTTTGCATGTTTCTCAGGGTCATGGATAATCCTCATACATGCAGTTCATTTAAAGGTTGCATGTTTTTTAAAACACAAGAATTAAGTTAATTTAGCATGGGTAAGTAAATTTGGATTAACCTGCATCCTAAAATCAACAAAGCCAAAAGACTATAATAGCCGTGAGCATGAACCCAGTGTATAGTCAAGAAAGACCACCTAACATTTGTCAACCTAGCAAGGAATTATAGACAGTGGGTCAATCAAAGCCTATAGACAAAGAATAATCTAAAGCCAGTGTCTCGGTCCACCCACTTGCCTGGGAGGGCCTTGTATTTAGGACGTGTGTGTTGTTGTATTAAACTTAGCACATTTACACAGAAGAACTTATCGTTCAAAAGACAACTAGATTTAGATAATTAGACAATGATCTCTACAAAAGTGACTCAGTTTTAGATTCATTTTTGTACAACATAATAATAATGAGGCACCATTCCAATGATTCTATACAAAAGTAATAGAGTTGTCAAGGTCATCCAGGTTGAATCAACATAAATCTTCAGAGTCGGATTGCAACCCGCTAAACCTTTTAAACCCAAGATAGAATTCTCATATGCAATCACATAGTCAAGACAACAGATTTTGTTAGGCTTGGCTACATATAATAGGCTTCAAAGAACCTATCAATTGTTATTCATTTCAAACTTAAAAAATTATTAGATTAGCTATTGTCCTAAATAGTATTTTAAAATAAAAGTACTTAACAAATCTCAAGTATTTTCCACATTTTTTGAGTTGGAGCAATCCTGCCAAAACTTCATCATATGATCTAAAGAACCATTTTTAAAATAAAATTTTAATGTAAAAATGTCAAACCATCCATAAGTTAACCAAAACTTGTATGCGGAAACTTTAAAGTGATTTGAGAAGCTTTGTTTGTAACTACAACCATTTTGTATAAACCAGAGTCGAGCCCTTCAAATAGTGAGACAAAAACTACTCAAATGGAGAGAGTATTTCTAAAGTCAGCTTAGGAGAGCTAATAGAGATACTATGTCTAACAACAACAACTAAGGAAAGCCAAAGCATTGTATTACAAATTGATGAGCTACAACTTAGGTATACCAAATCAACGTCATAGAACCAAATTAAAAGCCAGACCAATCTAGTCAAGGTTGGAAAGATATCATATTTTCAAGAAACAATTGACTACAAGTTCCCAGAAGTGAAGTTCCTTATCACATGAAGCTTTTTAAGAGTTAATGCTATCAAAGAGTTGCCATACCAAAAAGATTCTAAGATCAATACTAATTAGATCCGAGCCAGTCAAGGACCAATAATTAGCCAGTACCAAAAAATCCGAGCCAGCCAAAGAGAAATATTAGGCCAAGAACATCATCATGAGAAATCCCAAATAAGGAATTCTATAATTAGAAGATATTATCATATCCTAGCATCAGATTGAAAAGACTAAAACAGTTCAAGGTCAGCCAATGCATATCCAACTAGTAACCAGACAGCTAGCTCATCAGTCGGTTGTCAAAAGCCCAGTAAGAAAAAAACTATTACAATCTAGATGATATCCATACTCATCAAATTGGGGATGTAAAAGCAACATTTATAATGATTTTAGGATCAACAAAACCATCAATAGGTTAGCGTTATTCATGAGAACTCAAGATCCTATATGGATCATCACAACTAGCAAAATGCAAGTACCAGCTAGAGGACAAAGAATCCAAGTTAGCAGACGTCCCTATCTTCTATTGTGCCCAAGATTTTCAGCCATGGCTATTGATCAGGAAGTTAAAAGAACTACATCTTTATTGCAATTCATGTAAATTGGGCAAGGACACCATCATGCTAGGAAAAACATGCAAGCCAGTTAATAGGAAAAACAATACTATGTCTATCAAGAACCAGCAACAGCCAAAGTTAAAATAGCCATAGTAGGATCTAAAAAAATGAAGCTAGCAAATAAGTTCCATTGATACACAACAAAAAGGAGTGACACCTTGTCCTGCTAGTAAAAGCAGGATCAGAGATGCCTTATACAAGCCATCCTGAATTTTTTTTTTATTAGCCAGCCAATTGAAGTGAGAGTCTAGCTCGAATCCAAGCACTGGAATCAAATGGATTAACTTGTTAGATCTGCACAAGCAAGTGTCAATCTATAAAGCATAACAAGGTACATAGAAACTATTAGAACTACTAGAACTACTCCAAGCATCCTAAAGAGATTCCCATTAGGATCATAGAATGTTAGGATCATAGAATGAGCTGAAGCATCAGCCACGAGCTAAAAGGAGGTATGAAGTCCTCAAGCATTAGCAAAAATCCAAAAAAGCCCTCAAGTATCACCTCATTCCAATAGCACATTTAGGTCAATGTAGAACCATCATTAATGTCTAGTCCTCAACCATTTAATTATCCAAATTGAACAAATTGAACTTGTGTGTTTAGGTAATATGGTAGAGCCCTTTTCAGCTTGATCCAGATAAGAAATAAACCTCTAGCCCAAGGTAATGAGCATGATTCCACCCTTATCTCATTCCACCATTTATAGCAGTATCAAGAAAAAACATCCAGCAGATCTATCAAACCAACCAATTAAAGTAGTGCACCAATCATGAGCCAGTATAAATCCAAAAGCACCATAAAAACTTAGGATCACTTCAATATAAACAACTAGGAGCCAAGAATTAATTGTTTTTTAAATCTTAACTTAAGTTTCAGACAGCAACTTGTGAAGAATAGGCATCCGCCACATAATCTATATTGAGAATAGAGTGGAAAGTTGAATGTCTTCAAACCTCAATAGAACACAATACACATACTTTGAAACTACTCAAACTCTCTCTCTCTCTACCCTTTCTCTTTCTCTTTCTTTAAAGCAAAACAAACAGCTTAAGTACCCAAAGGCTAAGTGAGCCAAGCATAGTTTTTTTAATAAAGAAAAGAGTGCAACAATTGTAGAAACTAGAATGTTGTAGATGACATTTCAAGATGTTGCCAAATCAGCAAACTCCTAAATATTGAAGTCCACAACAATTAGTGACGTGCAAAGTATCACCCCTTAGATTTTCAACATTCACTCTCCCATGTTCTTATGAGTAGAAAAATACCAACAGCTCAAGCCTAACTGAGGGATAGAGAAAATATCTCACCTTTATAAAGCATTTGGGCTTGGTCTTGGCATGGAAACTGAAAGCTACCACTCCACAAATGCATATCCAGTTGTGTGTGTGAGTGTTTGTGAGTTGGTAACAACATCCCATCAATGTAAAGCTTCGTAAGTCTAGCAATCGGAGTCAATGCTAATCAGCAGATCCTTTGTGGGGGATTGTTTGGGTATGCAGAGAGGGGGTAATAACAACAAACATATAATCATCACACGAGTGAGTGCCCAAACCATCAAGGAAAATACTACAATAGGCGATAGCACAGTAAGCCTATTGGGAAAAGAACAAGTAAATACTGCCATACCTTCAAAAAGAGAAGGATAAGTCTTTGCATCACCACCCATAATCCAAGCCATAGCCGGTGGAGCACAATCATTTAATCAAAAGGAAAAGGGTATACTAATGAAGATGTGAATCACCACACAAAGAGAAAGGTAGGACATAGCCACACGGTATATCCTCCGGTAGATAGGGGAATGCGATACAACCAGCAGAAGTTCTCAATAACTGCAAGTCTAAGAGCAAAGGAGAAATTTTTTTGGGCTATATTAAAGTGGCCACACTTAAGTAATAAATGTGAAATCCTACCAAAAGAAGGGTCATTCCCATTGTGTGGCAGACAACCAAGAAATGGGGGGCCCAAAGGGTGAAGTGCTAAGTTAATCATCCACAAGACAATATCATAATCAGCCCCAATAAGCATAGCATGATACAGATTCTCCCATAGAGTCTAGTGCAAGGTAAAGACTTATTGTAATCACCCATTGTTACATCCATGGATGAGATTACAAGAATCATGGTGAACACCCACAAGACAATATATTTATCATCTCCATTATGCATACCATAAGCCAGAATCACCCATAGAGGGAAGTGCAAAGTAACAACCCAAGGTAATCACCCACAAGACAATAAAATTATCAGCAATATCAATAGTTTAGGTGCAAGTGTGTGTGTAGCTAGATGAACCAAACACAAGAAGATGAAGTGACCAAGTGCGTGTGTGTGTGTGTGCACGCATGCGTGCGTGCGTACGTGTGTGTGTGCGTGTTCATGTGCGTGTGCGTGATGTCCTTGTGTATTTGTGTGCACTTGGTTAAAGGGAGAGATGGTGAGAGGTTTGATGGGTGTGGGTGTGGGTGTGGGTGTGTGTGTGTGTGAGAGAGAGAGAGAGAGAGGAAAATCGAATAGATTAAGCATCCGGTCTTTCGATCTCCCAACAGTAGTATCAACGCCATAGGGTTGAGATAATTAACACTTGATTTTCAATTTTACAAAGGAATTTTGAATCGGCAGCATCAAAAATTGAAGTTCAATTGGTTATTAAATTAGCAATTTGTTCAACAAATTACGCTCATCTACAGTCAAAATTGGTATGTCCAACACTTAGTCCAAAGCAATTGCTAAATTTTTTAGATTGCAAAGACGGAAGTGTGAGGACCTAAGAAGAAGGAAATTTCGAAGAAATTTGAGTGAATCCAATTTGGCATCGAGTGCCTTGAAAGGTTTTTTGGAAGAAGCAACTTTGGCTAAAGAGAAGAACGATAGAGAAGAAAGTTTTTTATTGTGTTTGAAAGGAAGATAGCAAGCTATTGCAAAGTAATGAAGTCTTTACCAAGCTATCTTGAAGGCGAATCTTGCGTGCTCAAAAATATTTCAAAGATTCTCCATCGAATTTTATTGACAATCTTGCTCTAATTCCAAGTTTGTTTAAAGCTCTATCAAACAAGTCTCAAACTTCTATGTTAAAGAGGGAATAGCTTCTCACATCTAAAGCAATTTCCCTTGGATTGGCTTGAAATACACGGGATTGACCTCTTACTCATAGAAAAACTTCATAGTCCACCTCCTTCAAAGTCAGCAAAAACGATGTCAAACAGGTCACCCTGTCATGCAAGCTTTTCCCCTAGGCTTACTCGATCGCTACCTAAAAAGTGCCTGTGCATGTCGCCCTTGTCAATTTTCCCCAGCGCTATCCTTTTTTGGCTACTAGCTCGCTGCTTCTTTTCTTTTGACCATGCATTCATACCCTCTAAGCTAAGGGGGTTTATTACTTTGGCCGATCGCCCACTTCCAAATTTCATTGGCCACCCAATCTTGGTTGCCATCGCCCAACTTTAATATTCTTGGCCATCCATTTTAAAGCTCCTTTGGTCGCCCATATACCATCCACCTTTGGGTGCTCACCTACTTTTGGCCATTGAAAAAAATCAAAGCTTCCTCTCGATCGCCTATTGAATTCCAAAGCCGTTCAAAATTCAAAGGGTACCCAACTTTTCCTTGATCAACAGTAATGGCCACTCAAAAAACCCTTCATAGTAAAAAGAGGAGGTTTTTCAATGGAAGCCATGGGTATATATTTAACCCATGAGGACTTCCAACTAAAAGAAGGCTTCTAGTTGACAGTTTTTCAAGCCCCAAAGGTTGTAAAGCATCATGAAGTGTGTGATAGTAGTGATTAACAATTGCCTTTGGCAACAATTAATCTCCAATTCTTCTTTGGCAATACAAGATAGAATTCGTGAAGGTTAATTTATCCGAAATTTTTGATTGTGTTGCTGATCATTTACTATTGGTACAAGGGTGTTCGAAAGTGAAAGATTCAAGATCTCTTGCATGCAAACCTACTTAACAAATTGTCGTTTTCAAGCTGCTCTCATACTGCACACGTGGACTAGACGTCATCACTGACCCTATAGCTAAGTTTTAAAAAAGAAACTTTTATTTTTTAATTATTTGCATACCAATCATATCCACATATATATAGCCACCCATGATTGTTGAATAGCTCACAAATTTGCAACAATTACTTGCATATGAGCGCATGCAAACACAAGAACTGGACAATAAGCTCTTGCACACTGCATGCTTCAAAGCAAAACAAAATTAGCAAAAAGGCTTTCACTTTCAAATATTTTGATGGTACTTAAGATGCTAGCACTATTCTGGCATGAGCTAATCAATTAGACAACTACTTTCATGACAAAGACTTTCTTGAACATGACATGGTCAAATGTACATCAGATCACTTCACTTGTAGCATTGTACTATGGTGGAATGCCACCAAAGAGCACAATAGAAGACCATGTACTTGGCATGCATTTGTCTAAAGTTGTTTTTACCCCATTTCTTACCCACACATTATAAAGCTAAAGCACACTGCTAGTGGGATTTAATTGTCAAGGTAGAAATAAAGAGGTGCAGGCTTACACTGATCGTTTTTGGGATTGTCTCGTTCAATTGCAAGTCATTGAGCATGTCAACCACCGCAAGAAACTAAAACGTAAGTACATAAATGGGTTAGCATTGCAAATTGGTGTTGAGTTAGATATGTTTGAGCCAGATTCATTGTCAAAATCTACTAACTTGGATCTAATGCGGAGAAAAAGAAGGGTGGACATCAACCCCACACTGATCAATCTACTAACACTAATCATACAAGAGAACTTTTTCTCTTCTAGCTTTGATGGGAACATGAATGCAAATTCACCTTCTTTAAGAGACACATATTTGAGAACTCTGCAACACTTGCTCAATCCCATGGTAGCAACAACAACAACATTCAGTTGGAGGATAACCAAAATACTTCAGCCAATCAACATCCTACTCAACCTTCCAATGGTAACATAAAGTTGAAATGCTTTAAATGTTTTCAAGTTGGCCATTGTGCAGATAAGTGCACAAACAACATTGCTAAGAGAAATGGTTATTCCAATTGTCAACCCAATGGAGTTACACGTAATCCCAAACAAAGACCATCGCCCAAATGGTATAATAGTTAACCTCATCGAAGATGCTCTCCCCAAGGATAATGAGGTTGAAGCCACTTACGATAAGGGGTGTGATCTTGCGTATGATGCCAATGGTAAATCTTCTCTTAGTCTTTCTATATCTCCACACACTTTACTCAAAGTGAAAGACACTGTTAAGAGTGACAATATCACAATACTCTTAGATGATGGTAGTAGTCATGATTTCATTTTTGCAAGATTGACACAAAAGGTCTCTGTCTTTGAAATCTCATCACCCCACAAAGTAAAGATTACTTTTAATAATCAATGTTTCAATTGTAAAACTCAAGCCACCATTGAAGTTTTGTTAGTGAATTTTCACATACACATACATTTCTAGTCGGACCACTATATGGCATTGATATGATTATGGGAATACCTTTTTGATATGAGATTAATCCAACAAGCAACTACAAAACACAAACTTTGACTCTTACCCATCAAAATTTTCTCCATCTAAGCAACACTCAAACATCAAAAAATTTCACTTCTTTCTCACACAAGCCATTAGGAAGCAAGGGAAAACAAACCTGGTGCTTGTAAACCAACTCTACACTAAAACTAAAAATCCACAACACTCTACACACGATGATTTTTCATAGTTTATTGAAGATTTTTCATGCATGATTTGCCTCTTGGACTTCCACCTTCATGCAGTGAAGATCATGAAATTGATATTATGTCGGGTAGTAAATCGCCTATAGAGCACACTATTGTGTAAACCCAAGTGTACACAAGGAGATACAAAACCACATCACAGACTTACTTGACCAAGGACTAATACGGCCTAGTAGTTCACTATACAGAGCTCCACCGGTACTTCTTGTAAAGAAGAAAAATGTAACCATTTATATGTTTATTGACTATAGGGCTTCAAACAAGGTCACCATTAAAAATAAGTTTCCTATTCCCTGAGTCAATGACCTTCTAGACAAACTAAAAGAGGCAATTATTTTTAGCAAAATTGACCTTAAATTGGGGTAACACCAAGTCAAAATGTTTGAGGAATTTGTTTACAAAACTGTATTCAAACACAAACAGGGCACTATGACTTCCTTGTCATGCCATTTGGTATGACAAATGCACCAACCACACCTTCACACGTATGATATACAGGATCCTTATTGACAATTAGGATTTCATCATTCTCTTATTCAATGATATTGTGATGTTCAATAAATTTAAACAAAAACATAAAGAACACTTTATGTGTATTTGATCTTCTTTCACCAAACCACTTATGTCTGAATCCCAAAAAGAGTTCGTTTTTCCAACCTAAAATTGAGTTTTTGGGACACATGGTATCGGGAAAGGGAATTCATCTAGACCTCAAGAAAATTGAAGAAAGTCAGTCATGGCCTCGATCTAAAAATCTGCATGAGCGGTATCCTTTCATTGGTCTTTGTAGTTAATACAGGAAGTTCGTTCATAGTTTGCTTGTAAATCTCATTATTTGACTCTCTTGTTAAAGAAAAACACTCCTTGTGTATGGCTTGATTTACAAGAAAGCTCATTCATTGCACTTAAGACCGCTTTAACTAATGCACATGTGTTACAATTGTCTGATTTTGATAGACCATTCTTGGTTGTAGTCACAGCTCCCTCCGTTCCCCTACTCATGTGGGGTCATCCCTATGGCTATATCCATCCACTCAAGTGAGCAAGATTTTTATTCCAAAGGATTGGCTCAACATACTAAACAACAACACAAAACCACAACATCACAAAAATCAGCAAGCTAGCAAGGAGCCAACCGGGACATAGTTTGATCTAACCAAGGTTGAAGACCTAGGATTAGGGATGCCAAAAACTAGAAAAATCGTGTCAAAGCACACAACAAAAGTAAGACCGATCAATTTTCAAAAATGCGTAAAAGTGCATGATGGGTTAGGGGATCATTATGATCACTTGGCAAGCTTCCTTCATGTACTTAGAGCTAAAAGAGTCTATGAGTTCCATAGACTATACAAGGGTTTGGGAATGACATTAGAAGGCAAGGCCTTGACTTGGTTTCAAACTCTAGAATCTGGTAGTATTCAAGACCTTCAAATTTTAGCCAAAAGTTTTGTCACCTCAATTGCTAAAAGGGGAAAAAATGCAACACATTGGCACAAATCTATAGCTTTACATAAGAGAAAGTGGAAACAATAAGAGATTATGTGAATTGGATGAGATAGTATGTCGTGAGATGCTCAAAGAGAGAAATTCCTCAACAAGAGAGACTTGTGTCACTCTTCTTTGAAGGGTTGTTGTGAACAAAAAATTCACACAAGCTTATATAGCATGAAACGTGCTTGCATATAGGTTTCCATTTAGCTAGGAGATAAGTGTGAGATCTATGGGGAATATTTCCAAGAAACAAATACAAGGAGGGGAAAGACAAAGGTTGTTATACCTACACAAGTGGCCCAATAGTAACCTTCACTATGGAAAGTTACAAAGAAGCATTAAGGAGAATAAATCAATTGATGATAGTATTCAAATAAATGCCTTTGCAAATGCTTGGAAAAGGGTATCCTTGAGGACAGCTTATGGCTCAATGAAACCAACCAAAGTGGTGTTCCATAGAAGGTGGGTCAGCTAACCATGAAACACACAAGTATTACTATACACTGGTGTGGTGGGAATGTGCAATACATACCCATGGAGCCACAAGGGCAACCAACCTATAGGCATCCACCGAATGTTGCTGAAATGCCAAAATTTTAGAGTAGGGAAGAAGCACCCACAACCCATCCTTACGCAATATCCTCTGTTACCTAGTGGATATTCAACTTCCCTTGATTGGATGCAACAACCTAAAGAGAAAGACAAGGGAGCAAATCTTCCATTAAAATCCTAAAAAACTCAAGGAATCATACTCAAGCAAGATAAAGAAGCACTATTTGACGCAGAGGGTTGGCAAAGTCTTTGAGCCTTGATTCTAAGATGTAAATTGATAAATTAGAAGCTTTCCAAAATTTGGTGAGAACCACTCAAGAGCTTGTAGGAAAGCAAAGGCAAGAACCAACCAAAGAAATGAGGAAAGAGCCTAATTTGATAGATATCATGAAATACTATAGGGAGAAACTGTAAGCAAAAAAGACAAACAATGAACGTTGTTGGTGCCTAACACCAAAGGTGGGATGAATTAAATCCCATTCATAGCACAAGATTGGCCTAATCACCTTTAAGAAGAAGTTAGGGATGCAAGGGATCCCAATGAGACCTTGGATTCAACACCCTTTGAAGAACTTTACCTAGACTCTCCTCATTTGGACTTAGATATGCACTCTCTATATGGAGATGCAATTTTGGAAAAGTTGGAAGTTTCAAAAGCCGATACTGTGAAAATAGAAACATCATTCTTAGGGGAATATGAAGGAATTTCTCTACACACATATTGAATAGAACACATGACATGACAATTGAGGCACAAGATACGCAATATATGAGAGTGACATGTAGAGAGACACACCAAATGAATAAGATGCCAACCTCTAGAGACCTTTACACTCAAGTCTCAAGGGATGTGATAGGATGTGACACTTTGACATCTTGGGCATGGTAGACCACATCATTCATGGAGCAAGGAGATAATGACACTTAGGATTACCTTGGGTTATAGTTATGGCATTATGCATCATGGTATGTAGTAGCTATTTTGCATGAAAGAAGATTTGCACTATGATACCATGACATGTGCATATTATGAATCACACACCATGGTGTTTAGTATGAGAAAATGAAGCATTGGAGATGCACTAGGGAAATGGTAGCACCATACCAGTCCTAGATATGAAGCTATCTTTGTGCACTAACAACTAACCTTTGATCTAATCTACTAAGACATGCAACAACACCATGCACCATGTGGCGAGTCCTCTGTAAGAAAGCTGGCAATGAACATGGGTGAATCTACGATGCCTTCTCTCCAAATCTCTCTCTTGGTATTTTCTTTTCTTTATCTTGCATGATATATTGCTTGGGATTTGGTGGTGTGTCTTTCTCTCTCTCTCTCTCTCTCTCTCTCTCTCTCTCTCTCTCTCTCTCTCTCTCTCTATTGCGATGGTAGGGATAGGTGCTTGGACAGTTTTGAATTTTCAGCCCTCAAAAAAATTTGGGTTAGCCCTCACTACCTTCAATATCAAAGTTGGCATTGAGGCATTTTGGAAGGAGTTCCTATGTGTATGAACACTATGTCTCTTGAGAGTTTGGCTTTGCTCACATTTGACATTACTTGCCTCACAAATTTGAGCTCAAACCACTCCCTACATACCTTTCTCTCTCAGCCACCTCATGGAATCTCAATTGCTACCCCCATATCCACTATCTTCAAGCATGAAGAGTCATTGATTAGCTCAACATAGAGCATGCGACATGTTTCATTTTTCCCCATGGGTCACATTTAACATTCAAGGATGATGGTACTATGTATCTTCCTTTCCACCTTCCCTCTCTCACTCTCTCTTTACCTATTCACCTTTATTTGCATCCCTCCCTTCCTCTATCTTTTTCATTCTCTTCTAGACCTCTCTTCTTCCTTACATATCCCAATCCCCCAACCTTCTCTCTTCCGCAACATCTCTCTCTCTCTCTCTCTCTCTCTCTCTCTCTCTCTCTCTCTTCCTTTTATGTACCCTCTCTTTATTTACAGAGAAGATCATGGCACGAAAACCTCTTCCCTTAGTGAGCTACTACAAGGCAGCTACCTAACATTGTTGACCTCTCCGTCATATATGGAGAGTGGCAGCTTGGACGCTTGGCTTCATGTCTATTTGACTTTTTGGTCCTTTTTTTTTACCAAGCTATGGAATATAGTGTGTGATAGCTCAAAACAAGCATCTAGGTCAGAGGGACGTGGTGTGCTTTAGAGCCCAAGATTTAATTACTTTATGCCCTCAAAATCCTCAAAATAATATATTTCTAGTTAGGACAAGGCTTTAAATGGAAAGTCCAAGGGTGCAAGTGTGAAGGGGAAGGTGGAGGACTTGTCCCACATGCCCTCACTCCCTCTTGTGGAGGTATATATTTTTGGGTCTATACTATATCATAAGACTAAGGATTGAGGCATGGACCTAGGCTTGGGCTTGGGCTTGGGGAATGGTCGCAATCCCACTCATTCTTTAAATACATGTTTTTTTGTGTGTTTTTATTAGCTTTTATTATTTTTGGGTCTATACTATATCATAAGACTAAGGATTGAGGCATGGGCCTAGGCTTGGGCTTGGGGAATGGTCCCCATCCCACTCATTCTTTTAATACACGTTTTTTTGTGTGTTTTTTATAGCTTTTATTATTTCAAAATTTTCTTCCCTGAATTTATTTGGTTTTTTTCAACCTAAAATGCAGATTGTAACTTTGAAAATACAGAATTTTGTGCAAAAAATGCAGGAAAATACACACATGCTTTTTTCGCATTTTGTTTTTAGCTTCTATTTTTGGATATTTTTTTTAAAAGATTTTTTTGAAAAAAAAATCCAACGTGAAATGTAGATTTTAACTCTAAAATTGCAGATTTTTGTGCAAAAAATATTGAAAAATACTATGAAATGCCAAAAAATATAGATTTTAAACCAAAAATTCAAAAATTTATAAAAGAGATAGAAATTTTCAAAAATTCCAAAAATTAATGTAGAATGCAGAACATTGCTAAAAATGCTTGAAATTACTGCATGAATTACTTCAAAAGAATTTAAAAGAATGCAAAAACACAGCACCTACCCTAACTCTAAACCTTTCCTCCGCCAAACAACAGATGTGCAAAGCATCAAAACTTAGAAAACTGCAGGAAGGACAAAAAACAGTTGCATCCCAAGCGAAACGCAAAAATGTCATATCACAAGGGACTTATTGTGCGATGTGTGTGAGCCACTAAGGCTGCAAACACAAAACCCACTGAGGGCCTAGAGCCTAATGTCGAGGGATAATGGATTCCTGTGTAAACAGAGGCACTCTCTATATGCTCCTACTCTTCTAGCACACAACCAGAGCATAGACGCATGTGACCTTGACAGCTTAGAAGCATTGGTGAGTGCCCATGAGGGCCGCTCACCTAGTTTTTCTGGGTGTTTTGCAACCCGATTTTACTCTCAATTTTTTAATTTTTTGAGGACTTGTCCCACGTGTCCTCACTCTCTCTTGTGGGGGTAGACTACATTTATAATCTTGGGTCTGTACTATATCATAAGATCGAGGACTGAGGCCTAGGCCTAGGCTTGGGATTGGGATCGGGATTGGGAAATGATCCCGATCCCAATCATTCTTTTAATACACGTTTTTTTCGCTTTTATTTTGGATTTTTTAAATTTTAATTTTTTTCTTAGAATTTTGTTTCAATCAAAAATACAAATTTTAACTCTAAAAATAAAGATATTTGTGCAAAAAATGCAAAAAAATACATAGATGCTTTTTTGTATTTTTTGAGCTTTTATTTTTGGATTTTTTTATTGAATTTTTTTTTTTAAAAAAATTCAACCTGAAATGCAGACTTTAACTTTGAAAATGTAGATTTTTGTGCAAAAAATGCAAGAAAATACTATAAGATGCAAAAAATACAAAGTTTAAACGTAAAATTCAAAAAATTACAAAAAATCTAAAAATTACAGTAGAATGCAGAACATTGCTAAAACTGCTTGAAATTACTGCATAAATTACTTCAAAAAAAAAGAATGCAGAAACACAGCATCTGCCCTAACCCTAAACCTTTCCTCAATCAAACAACAGATTTTTAGAAAGCATAAAAAATTAGAAAACTGCAGGAAGGACAAAAAACAATTGCATTCTAAGCTAAACGTGGAACGCCTCCTCGGCAACATCGCCAAAAATATCGTATTGCATGGAACTTGTTGTGCGCTGTATGTGAGACACTAAGGTTGCAAACACAACCCGCTAAGGGCCTAGAGCTTAATGTAGAGGGATAATGTCTGTCCAAGTAAACATAGGCACTCTCTATATGCTCGTGGTCTAGCACACGACCAGAGCGTAGGTGCATGTGATCTTGACACCCTAGAAATGTTGGTGAGTGCCCATGAAGTTCGCTCACCTAGTTTTCTAGGTGTTTTGCAACTCGATTTTACTCTTAATTTTTTTATTTTTTGGCCCTTTTTTTAACCTAGCTATGGAATATAGCGTATGATAGCTCAAAACGAGCGTCTCGACAGAGAGACGTGGCATGCTTTGCAGCCCAAGATTTGCGTCCTCAAAATAGCCTATTTCTATTTGAAAACAATGCTTAAAATAGAAATTCCAAGGGTGCAAGGGTGAAGAGGAAGGTGAAGGACTTGTCCCACATGCCCTCACTCCCTCTTGTGGGGGTAGACTATATATATAGTCTTGGGTCTATACTATATCATAAGACTAAGGATTGAGGCCTCGACTTGGGCTTGACGAATGACCCCGATCCCGATCATTCTTTTAATACATGTTTTCTCGTTTTTTAAGCTTTTATTTTTTATTTTTATTATTTACATTTTTAAAACCTAAAATATAAAATTTAACTTTAAAAATGTATATTTTTATGCAAAAAATACAAGAAAATACATACATTTTTTTTTACATTTTTTTAGCTTCTATATTTTTTTCTCGAATTTTTTCCCAGCTTGAAATGCAATTTTCAATTCTGAAAATACATATTTTTGTGCATAAAATGCAAGAAAATATCGTAAAATGCAAAAAAATATAGATTTTAAATCAAAAATTAAAAATTTTCAAAAATTAATGTAGAATGCAAAACATTGCTAAAAATGCTTAGAATTACTACATAGTTACTTCAAAAAAAATTAAAAGAACGCAAAAACACAACATCTGTCCTAACCCTAAACCTTTTCTCAACCAAACAACAAATCTGCAAAAAGCATAAAAATTTAGAAAACTGCATGAAGGACAAAAAACAGTTACATCCCAAGCTAAACGCACAATGCCTCCCGCCAGCAACGCCAAAAATGTTGTAGCGCACAAGACTCGTTGTGCGCTGTGGGTGAGCTAGTAAGGCTGCAAACACACAACCCACTAGAGCTTAGAGCCCAATGTGGAGGGATAATGGGTGCCCGTGTAAATAGAGACACTCTTTATATGCTCGTGCTCTAGCACACGACCAGAGTGTAGGTGCATGTGACCTTGACACCCTAGAAGCGTTGGTGAGTGGCCATGAAGGCCGCTCACCTAGTTTTTTGGGTGTTTTGCAACCCAATTTAACTCTCAAATTTTTGATTTTTTTATCCTTTTTCTGACCAAGCCATGGAATATAGCGTGCGATAGCTCAAAACGAGCGTCTCGGTCATAAGGATGTGGCGTGCTTTGCAGCCCAATATTTGGTTACTTTACGTCCTCGGAATCCTCAAAATAGTCTATTTCTAGTTGGGAACAAAGTTTAAAATGAAAATTCTAAGGGTGCAAGTGTGAAGGGAAAGGTGGAGGACTTGTCTCACATGCCCTCACTCCCTCTTGTGGGGTTAGACTATATATATAGTCTTGGGTCTATACTATATCATAAGACTGAGGACTCAGACCTAGGCCTAGGCTTGGGCTTTGGATTGGGAAATGATCCACATCCCGATCATTCTTTTAATACACCTTTTTTTTTAGCTTTTATTTTTGGATTTTTTTAATTTAGATTTTTTTCTTAGAATTAAGTGTTTTCAGCCTGAAATGCAACTTTTAACTCTAAAAATGCAGATATTTGTGAAAAAAATGCAAGAAAATACATACACACTTTCTTTTGCATTTTTCTAAAAGATTTTATTTTCAAAAAAAATCAAAAAAAATTCCCGAAATTATTTTTTTTCTACCTGAAATGTAGATTTTAACTCTAAAAATGCAAATTTGTTTAATAAATAGTGTTAAAACTTCAATCTCTGGCTTGAGGATGAGAGCTTTGTGGAGCTTTTGGCAAAAACAACTGCCTAATTAATTACAGCTCTTCTCTTGGGTTACTACCCTTTCTACAATAGCTCGGCTTGAGTAGTGAATGAGTGTTGGTTTGTCTTGGTCACTCCATCTAGCTATGAATGTTTCACCCAGCTACAAACGCTTGCACCTGAGGGGGGTGTCGGTTTGACTTAGTTTATATCTCAACAATACATTTTCTATGTTACTTAAACCTAGATTATCTAGCCTTTATGCTTCTGATGGAACTTATCCCTAGAACTATATTTGAGGATATTACCAGTAGGCCTAGAATATCGTACTAATATACAATAGGTGGAACTCTTTATAGATGACCCTTGGAGCTTATTAGGTAGGTGGAAACTAACCCCTTTGATGGTTTAAAATGATGTGGTACAGTGGGTACATAACCGTAAAAACTTACTCAATGGGTTATTCAAAAGCGGGGACGTTTTGGGTACACTCTCTTAAGTGTTGGTTCTAATCCCAAGCGTGAAATGAATTACACCGATGTTTGTCTTGCTGTTGCTCTACATCGCTCTCTATTCTCACTCTCTCTATCTCCCATGCACCTTGGCCTTAGAGATAGGCTGGCGTGGTGATGGTATGACACGGCCTGATCACCAGGATGCTTTGCGGATTTTACGGGCTAAGCTTGCAAACGTCGCCTTCCATATTCAACTGATTGAACTGTTATATTAAGGTGAGGGTGGCTCATCGTCCTCACTTAGGCTTTCTTTACACGTGTGTGTGTGTGCGCGTGCGCATGTGTGTGTGTCATGAAATGGCTTAGCTTTGTGTTCTTTTGCCAACTTTACCACTACCCTGCAGGTGGGTTGTGGGTGTGTGCTGCTTCCTGCTCTTAAAACATTACACCTTGGTGATTATAGAGCGAGGCTCTTCTTCTTAGGTTGGTACGATTAATCATCTGCACTCTACCGTAACTGGTTTATTAAAACAGGTTTTTCTACCTCTTTCATGAGACTGATTAAGCAAATTGTTAGCTCCTTCTCATTGGTTATGAGTAAAGGATTGTTGCTCACCAAATTGCATGCTCAGTGTCATTGCTCTATTTAATCAAACATTGTGCATATATACCGGTATAAACTTATGAAATGTTGGCACTTAAAAGTACCTAGTGGTAGGAAAAGCATGATAGAATTAATGCTGAGATTTCTTGGTTTAGCATTCCTAAATACTTTGTGCATATTTGTGGACTTATCTTACTTGTGATTATAGGGATGGAATTGTAAACTTGTTGTTTCTTCCGAAACCTACTTGATGTTGTTTTCAACAAAGGTATAAATCACGGTTATCTGTTGGTATTGGACTAACTGTATCAAACCTAAGGTTTAATGATTTTGGGATTGATGGAGCAAAGCTGGCTCCTTCCCATAATCCCTCTTGGATTTAGGTTAAATTTCCCTTTTTTAAAAACTAAGTTTTATACAGATTGTGTTATGCTTGGACCATTTACTCCCTTGGGGTGCTTTTTGTAGCCCCTAATATGATTTACCCCTTCTCAATGGGTCTGAATAATGGAAAGTGTAGGAGATTTTTTACTATCTAAGTTACCCAGCATATCTATCTTGCATACCTTGGTCACATCTATTTCATGACCTACCTAGGGTTGGGTTCACTTTAGGAATCTACATGGTATATTTGGGCTCTGAAATAAATAAATCTAGGGTGGATACTGTTGTTTGTAGACTAGATAAACCAAGAGCACTTACTTTTTTAGGTATTGAAATCTGATCTTATTAACGATCGTAAAAGCTGAGCTATCTACATTCGTAAAAACTCTACTCTTTCTAACACTCCCTTCTTGGATTGGTTGCAAGTAATGGACATACTCCTAATGGTTTTTTACTTCCACTACTTAGGGTAAAGACCATTACCTCTGGCTATTACTCCCCATGATATTGTTTATGATACTTACACTCTAAAACTGATCATGGTTACTTTAATTATTCATGTCTCCTTGGATCGTTTTACTTTTTGGGGGTGATTTGGGCAGCTCTTGATATGATACTTTTCTCACAGACCATTTGCTAGCTTTGAGCTGTGTCACTGAATTACTAACACACCTGGCTCACCCATTTTTCATACCTTGGTAATGGGAATTTCATAACATGACTAGGGATGGGCTTACTTTGGTCTAGTAACCTTAGACTGTTGCTCCAAGATAATAAAATTGATATTAGTTTTAAAGTTTCGAATCATGTTGGCTAAGAACATGCTAACTCCTGAGGCTTTCATTGTTCTGTTGTTTATAGGAATTTTGATCCTTTATTTTTTTAAATAATGGAGCTATAGGACCTGACAACACTTGGGCATTTGTTGGCTCAAAATACCTAGCTGATATAGTGTTGTTAAGCTTTCATACCTTATACTATACCTTGTGGTATATATAATTTTGATTTTCTGTGATCATCTATTCTCTTATGATCTCACTTGAGTTGTGGTACTTGGATACATACAATTTTTTCATACTATTCACTTGTTTGCTAAAACCACTATAAATTATATGTGCTTTGGCTATAAGGCTTACTGGAAGTAAGCCTTATGGTTTTATTGACTTAGAGTGAGTGGATCTCACTAATGGTTGGATAATAGCTGCTTAAGGATTGTGCTTAGGACACACGTAAAATATTATATCTATCTATTGTTTACAAAAATTACTTTAGATTGCAAGTAGTTTAGCAAGAAGGTTGCTTCGGAATAATGTCTCTTTGATAGCTCGAAATACCTATTAGTGCCCACTTGCTGGCTTGGAATACCTGGCTGATTTGGGGCTACTATGTTTTCCTAATTGGTATTGTTTTTAGGTTAGACATGTTAAATTGTTCACTTTACCTTTTTTGGAAGGGTGATTCATCACAAACCTAGCTTATCAATGGCATATACTTTGATAACTATGGGTTCATAAGCTACCTAATGCTTGGTTGATAATACCTTCTACTAACTAGCTTGTGCTGATGTTATTTAACTAGGAAGGATTTAACATATGTAACTCCTAAACTTCATGTCTTAAAACCAGTCAGTTGTATTGTATTGATAGTTTGTGAGTAAACCAATTTTTACTAAGAATTGATTAAACCATAGATTTTGTGGACTAAGATGTGATTAAACCATTTTGTGACCTTAGATTTCATTACAAACAAGAACATCTTAAAGCCTGAAAGTGGTTTGATAAAATGGCTTACGGGAATAAATGGTTAAAACACTTGGATCATAAGGGGTGATGGCCTTGTGATCAAAATTTAATCTAATTAATATATATAAATTTCTTTAAAAAAACGGGTTAACAACTTACTTTTACAAACCTGTTATAAAAAATACCACTTGTATTAGAAGGGGTGACGACCTTCTAATCACAAGCCTAAAATGAATTTTTTGAAACACACATTTTACTTGAAAGGAGTAATGGCCTCCAGATCTCACTATGACAGCCTCATTACATATTTTATTGCAAATGGAATGGGTCCTTGGTGAATTTAACTCGTCAAGGATGGTTGATATAAGTTCAAAAATATTTTAAGTAGAACATGGATAACAACTGATAAGGCTTGTTGACACCTGTAAAATGTATTCAAGGCTAACAAATCTGTTGTCTTCTTTAAATGCAAGCGAGGACTCTATCTTTACTTAGGATCTTTTAAGTTGTGCTGTTGTCCGTCATTGACATACTTGGCTTTTGTCACTTTAGTATCAGTTGTTCTTAACTATCTTATGTACAAATCACTAGAATAATACCTCATTCTCACTATGATGTAGAAAAATGAATGAAAGACTGAATCATTTTTGTGATAATCCTTGTCCTTTGTCTAAAGCCATATGTCTTTTGAACTGATATGTTCTTTTGTGTATAAGTATTAGTTTAAAAACAACAAAACACACACACACACATACTCACACAAGAGAATAGATATGATAGTGATAGCCTATAAGGGAAGAAGATAAAGACACAATTTTTGCACACATAGCATAGCATAAGAGTTGAGAGAATCTTGCAAGAGAATGGCTTAATATTGTAGCCCCCAAATTCCACGACACCTCTCATGGAGTTGAGTATGTAATTTTACTATTGACCTATTTTAGGTGCCATATATTTGAGGCCTCTCTCTACACTTTAGGTCATGAGTGGTAGCTATCACTTATTGCATGACCCTTCATAGGGTGAGTTCTCTCTAAATATGTACGATGGAGCCATATTGGCTTATTGGCAAAAGTAACTACAATACTATGCAAGGGCAAATGACTGAGAGATAGTATTTAATTGCTGGCACCTTCTCTTTAGTCACAGAGTTCCAATCTACATAGCATCAACAGTTGCATACACAATTGCTCAATATTATCAATATCTCAATTTGTGTGTCAAAAACTACAAACGCTATATCACAAGGACTACTAGAGCGTAGGTCATTGCTAGACAATTTGCTAATATCTTGGTGGACTAGTGCTACTATGCACTCTACAACTCATGGCCTTTCCACCTTGACCATTTCAAATGTCCTTGCTTACGCTAATAAGAACAATCCTATACCATAGAGGGACAAGTGCATGGTCGAACGACCTCACAAGAAAATAGGGTTGTGCGTACTACCTGAAGATATTCTAGGTGAAATCATCTAGCATCACATGGAATTGCAACTATCTGACCTCATGGATCAAGGACAGAATGAGAACAATTTCTCAATTTTGCAAACATTGACTGAATATACCACATTCGATACACAAGATTTCGGCTCCATACAACTTCGCAATGAAGATATGCTTCGCAATATTGCATCCTTCATGTACAATGGTTTACCAAACCAAAGATCAACTTTCAAAGACATCACAATAGAGTTGGGCTATTTTTCCTTTTTTATTTCCATTTGGACATGGTCAATACGATGGGCAGATACGATTTAGTGACTACATCAAAATGAAGATCCACATGCTATTCTCTTTGCATACATTACACAAGTTGTACTAATGACCAATTAAAGCATGTAATTTTAGTTGCAAATAACACAACTACTATTGTTTTGTAGCGAGTATTGACGAGTATAAGAGAGAACACATGAATGCAAATGATGAGGAATCCATTCGAAACATACTTTGCTTCAACCTTCCTGCAACAATTGCTGACACTCCATCTTGGCATAGATGTTCTTTGAAGGACTTGATCAGCATGGTTGATGCATGGGGTTTACCAAATCTATTCATTACATCTACGAAAGACGAAGTCACTGCTGCCACCAAGTGGAGTGAGGTCCACACAATCAAGAATATAGCTCAAACGTTCAACTCCAACGTTTCTTGGAAAGATTGGCCAATTGAATGTGTGTTTCTCTTCCATAATAAATTAAAATGGTTCATGAATCGATACATTTTGTAGGGAAGCCAAATCCTTGGCCGTGTCCATCATCACCTTGTGTGATATGAGATCCAAAATAGGAAATCCCTCCACACCCATGTCATTCTGTGGGTGGATGCAAATGACATTGAGCAAGAAGAATCAGAGATTTTTGCTCATATCCTTGTTGTAGTTGCCAATGATATGCAAAGACACTATGTGAACTCATCCTCAAGAAGAAAATTCACGTGTGTCATGATGCATGTCGCATACACAATAAAAATGGAAGTGTAAGTATAGATTTTTGTATGGGAGGCTCATATAAATATCCAGCATACACAAACTCTTCAATATTGTATTACCTACTCAAATATACAATGTAGATTGAAACGATTGGAACCTTAAATATATATGCAAAAGCGACCACAAAATTGGGCTTGGAAGGACTTAACAAAATTAAACTACAAGTGACAGCTATTGCACTAGTAACAAATCCAATTTTCACCACGAAAGCTGCTTTAAACAGCTTGCAAATTCCTGTCATAACTAAAAGCGAGGCTATTTTCTACATAGAATCATTGCCTCCAAAACTTAGACAATATATCTTGTTCAAATCACACAATGTTGTGATGCACCCTATCAATTTTTATTGTGCTCGACCAACCCCCTTAAAAAATTAACATTCTCTGAGCGCCTTTAATACCACATTATAGAACAACGCTTAACCCGGACAACTACGACAATGCCATCGAGCATGATAGAAGGCTTGTTAGGTTCACCAAAGACCACCTAGGACACCACACAAAGGCCTTCTTCTACAACATCTTGTTGCATCATATACACTTTCGCAGAGGCCGAACTACTATCCCCTGATAATACGACGGCCTCTTACTTCATGGAGTGTCAAACAAGGAGTTTGATCCAAAGTAGCGAGGACTTGGAGATGTATATTATAGAGTATACACAATGAAATATGTTAGTCACATGACATATCGACCAACTTGTAAACATGATCGTTCATAATACGACATTATGAAGAGCAAACAAAACAATGATATCCTCAACAAAACAATGACTCAACCACGGAACACCACTAGCTAAAGTCATTGGCTATACTAAAAAAGTTCGTTGTTGTTAGCAACTTGGAACTCACAATGGAACAATTAAACATATACAATCAACTAGTGACTTCTAGCAAAGGTTTGCAAATTGTAACAAGGACACTAGGGAGTAGGAAAACACACTTGATCAGGTATATAATGTATGAATACATTAAACAAGACAAGTGTGTTATACTTATTGCATCCCTTGTAGCGGTAGCAACAAGGCTTAGCAACAAGGCTTAGCAACATAGCATCCACAGTCCATTACCAATTCAAGATACCAGCAAGGAATCAAGAGTATCCTCTCTTCATTTGCAAAAGAAATGATAGATACATGGACATAAAAGAAGGAAATGTGATAATCATTGATGAGCTATCTATGCTAACACAAACAACTTTCGATCTTTTCATAAGATAGATTGTCAACATAGCATGTGGTACATCGGGACATCCTTTCAACAACAAGTGTATCATCTTGCTTGGTGAGCTTACCCAACTACCCCCTATTTGTAATCATGCATAGGAACTTTGCTACACATGTCATATCACAAGCTGTATCCATTGCCTACATGCAACTTTCTACAGTATGTTATGCTCAATAAGACATGCCATATACCCCGACTTACTTAACTTCTTGACCATCATTCATGAAAGGAAACCAACCATACAAGAAATCAATTCTACCTTGGGGGCATGCATTATAGATGAAATGCATTTACATGACTACATTAACAATTCTACTACAATAATCTGTACTCATAGATCAGACATCCAACAATACAACACCTTGTCTTGAATAAGTTGTGCAGTCAAAATGACATCACACAAGTTGAGCTGAAGACAAATACGAGAGATATCAATGTGCTCCAACAATGGCTCCTAGACCCTAAGTTCAATGAGCTAGACTCAATTGCATTTGGTGCCCATTGCATGGTCACTGAAATATATTGACATGACAATCGGTGCAAAAAATGGTGCCACATGCAATGTGGATGGGATAACAAAGACCGTAGAAGGTCAAGTTACCTACATCACTATTTACATTCATTACAAGGCAAAAAAAATGACACTTCATCGAACCAAGCATAAACAAAAGTTGGAGAATGGAACATGGTACCATAACATTCTCCTCTTGAGAGATGCCTTTGCATAGGCCTTGCCTATGTGATGTTGTCACGAATTACAAACCGTAGAAACCTCCTACCCTGCCAACCCTTGATATGTTCCGCCCTGTTCCATTTCAGGTTGTCCAAGGAATTGTCTGGTAACATTCCAAATGTATGTGTACATGATTCTTTCATTTTTTCCATGACTTTGTTTTATAAAGATATGAATAAATTTTGAAATGATTGTGCAACAATTGTTATGCAGCTAAGTGATCTCTTGTAAGTCCTTTTTTATTTTGTTTTCGAGCCTACATTTAACTCTTTCCACTCTCTCCTCGTCTTTGTTTCTCTCCATTCTTCTAAACACATATTCTACTTTTCCACACCCTTTTAGTATTGATATCTCACTATAGAATCTAATCATGTTATCGTTGCATGCAACGTGTACATCCAACAAAATGAGAAACTTGAAGGTATACTATTGTATAAAACATATCTCATGATGTGCATTCAATCCATATCAATGTATCTACTAATGATAATTGTCTACTCGTACATAGAATTCTTGACCTTTTTAACCAAACATTGCCTCAAGGAAAGAGCCTAGTGTTCAACTACCACGTACCCAAGCGAGAAGCAAATGCATCTGCTTAACATCGCAGGTTGCCACTTGGACTTTAAGGGTTTCACAAACTTTATGGAAATTCCATGATTTATAGACAAGTTTGTAGAGAATCAAAACCACCAACAAACGCATGGGCATGGGCATGGGCATCAAGAGACCAACAGGTGAAATTTTCCCTATCAATACTTTTCTAATTAGAGCTAGTGCATTGAAATCTTTGTTTTTTTTCAGGCTTTATAAAAGAGATCATCAACAAGCTAAATATAAAAATGGATGTGACCGAGGACCTCATGCCTATAAAGGATGCTAATCGCTTATTTCAAACAAAGACACCAGTAAAGTCCCACATCCTGGAGATGCTCCATTATGCCTATGACATTGCCCTTGAGGACCTATCAGACACAACAAATAGTGATGCAAGTGAGATCTTGTCAAACTTCAAAAAAGAGTGCAATGAATAGACACCATCCGTCACAGAGAAAAAGATCACATGGAACCAAAACAGGGATGTTTACAGAACACGATTTGGAAGTTTCAATCCATACACCTTCATCAACATCAACAACCAAATTTGGTAATATTGACTTAACTCAACCTTCATCAGCTCTTATAAATATTTTGCATTATATCTGACACTACCCTCATTTTTACTATGCAAACCGAAACAACAAGAGCCTGGTGTTTTTACTCAAACAAGACAGTCCAACCAACATGATATCGGATACACTATCTACTCCATCACATGTTGGCAAAGCAAACGCAAGTACATAAGCATCATGGATAACTACAAAAGAAGAAAGGCATAACACACTTGACATCCACCTTCCAAGATGCATGGCAACATTCTGTGCTACCAACCGTTCAATGAAATCTTTTTATTTGAGCAATTGTTCATCTGTAGGAATTTATAAGGTATATTAGAAAAAAGATTCAATAGTAGATATGATAGCAGAAGCTTGATTGGATACAATGTTTTGCAAGCTTGCCCCCCTCACTGCAAGAAATACATGTTCTTAAAAAAGACAAGAAAGATCCAAATTATGTTGCCATTGCTACGTATGCCTTATTCAAAGTTATCGTTCTACCAACACAACATATTTTGTTTCTTTAAGTCACACTCCTTTGATGTAATATTGGGCAATAAAATGTCTTTCCTACATTATTAGTATCTCAGTAAAATTGTATAATTGACCTAGTATATTGCTTTCCTTTTGTGTTCACTAATTTTAAATGCCTTTCGTACATTGTTGGTGTCTTGGTACACTTCTAATCATGACATCTACTAGTTTACTTTCTTTTTTTTTGTTGAGTAATTTAATACTTCAAATCCACACATATTGACTTTGATGTTTATATTTATTTTCTTCACATTCGCTCGACTCTATATCAAATCATCACTACACTCTCTTTCACCTCATGCACTTCACTAATTGACGATTCTAAATACGTGATTTTCTATTTCTAAATTTTACATACTGTTTAGATTGATCATTTGTTGTTTCAATGTCCTCAATTTCATGTCCAATCAATCGTTTGTCACTTGATAATGTCCTTAGTTTTATGTATTTCAAATTCTATCAGCCATCAACCATTACATTCCCGACAAACTTTTGCAGCAAGGCCTGTCAAGCAAGACTAGTTTCAGCTTAATTGTTCCCTTTGTGGCAGTGCCGAAGGCAGGTCCTATGGGGAGGAATTTTGCTATCATGTCCATAGGGGCCTTGGCCAATCAAGAATTGGTGTGTGAGGGTTTTTTTTTGGTGTGGCTTACATGCATTCAATTGACTAATTTTGGGGTCAGCAGGATGGAGTTTGGGCATGTGAAGTATTATTGAGTCCTTTTTGTGTTGCTCACCGCTAGGATGCTCTACTTGCCACAATGACTTCTCACGTTCGGCAGCTCTTCTCCTCCATGTTGTCACCAATCTCCTCAATTTTGCGTAGGATTTTAGGGTTTGCTCGAATGATGATGAGATTTGTCTATTCATGCTTTAAATGTAAAAGGACGTGGCTAATTAATATGAAGCTCTTTGGTCACGAGCCTTACCTCTCATTGTAACCCTTGATTTTTCTTTCCTATGTTGAGCTTAACAGATCAAGATGGTGCTACCAATCTACTTGCTAGTAGGAAAATCATAGATGATCTATCTCTGATACAGACAAGTGCAAGAGGTGATAGTATCACTCCATCATCATCCTTGTTAGGTGGCTCCTTTGAGCAACAATTATGGCTTATGATTGTCAAGAGGATGAGGGTGGAGATCAGTAAAGCTAGAGATAAGCAAGTGCCGATTACTATTAGTCTAAAACCATAAAGAGGAGGAGATTCTTTCCATCTTTAGGTGAAGATGGAGATCTTTCAACAAGAGAGACTCTCATGAGGTAGGCAAGCAATCAAACTGCACAGTTTGCAGCCCTACTAAGCAAAGCTCGACAATCACAATCACCATGTGTGGCCTTTATCTATGTTGGGATTGCCTTTGTAAGTGGCATCATAAGGATGCATGAACTTTGACTTGGCACAGTGGAAGAGTGTCCATGCTACAAGAAGATCTTGAAAAAGAGTTGTGATCTTACTCGGTGAGAAAGTTGACAATGATGACAAGGCTTGTCTCAGCAGTTGTACCCCATCAACATTGGCCACTGTTGATCATAGGGATATACTTCTGCAAGCGGCGGTTATCCCTATCTTAAGATCAAGTTTGTGCAACATCTTATCTGATATATAAGCCTACTGACCCTAGTTTAGAAGCAATCAGCTATGTACAAAACTTGAATGAAATGGGAGGTTAGCTATGCTTAAATATTAGTCAACAAAGCCATACCCTAATAGTGATCAAGAGACCGATGTGTCAGTGAATGACATTTTGGCATCCAAACATGTAGCTAAAGAGAACAGTCTTATTTGTGAAGGAGGAGGGTTGGAACTAGGGCTATATTCAAATCCTTTTATTTACAAGCCTAGCTGCACAGATTTTTAAGCACCATTTATGATGAAGAACTATGCAGGTAGTGAGGCAATGTTTACATACTCAAAGCAAGCTTCACCCATGCCCCATGATTTGCCATGCTCATGGCCTACTGGGACCCCAATTCCCTAATGAAGAAAATATCCAAAATTTGGGTGAGTTCTTATGTATTATATACCAGCTTGTAGCAGAACTATCCATCTTCATTGTCTATGTGAGGTCGTGTACTATTTGTATGATTCACGGGGATATCAATGATGACTTATGTATTGACCCATGCTACGAAACATTCTTACAATGGCACCCACTATGTATGCCCAACCTATGACAAAGGTTTTCACAAATTGTTGAGCTTAAATTAGCCCCTTAAGTCCATTGTTCACAAACCATGTGTTAAATGCAAGAAATGTGGGGTACGATTGAGAGGCTGGGTTTCCAAAAGCTTTTTGGTTCTCTTTGTACTCTCCTAGCGTCTGTATTGAGATTTTTGTAGGTGGGTGTAAGGTTAAGTGTGTATAAATATGCATCGTTCGTATAGAGATGTGAGTGGTACAAAGTCAATCTTGCTTGTTTTAGTTTCTCTAGTAGACACCAAGTGTTTCTTTAATTCAACATTGCCCTTGTTAATTAGAAATTGTATTGGTAGGCTCACATTTAGCACTGAGCTTTTGAAATTTTATTGGGAGTAATACTACAAACATGTCTGACATGTGCGGTATTATCACCCCTTGTTGATCACGTGGAGTTCAAAACATATGGTGCCATGAGAACTGAAGGAATCAAGAAAATTGTGAGGAATTTGGGTCAAGGTCCCTTACCAATGGTTTAAGTGAAGAAAGTCCTTGAGACTTGGGAAAGTCTTCTTGGGACAATGGTACTATATTTTTGCATCTACAAGCTCTAGAAATAGGTTTCCCTATTGTTGCTTCTTTTCATGTAAGTTTTTTGACTACGGTAAAGAAGGCACATAAAAAGGAACATCCTTTATTACCTCCACTATGACAAAATTTTAGACATTGAAGACATTAACTGAAGAAGGAGTGCCAATGTCAGTGTCTCACGGAGTTGATTGAGCACTACTCAAAAGCTTGAGACTTGATGACTAGATAATAGATCCCGAGATGCTAAGAAAAGCATTTTTCTGTGTTTGGAACACAACTTTGTGGATTGTCTCTTTGAAGAGGACAAAAGACAGCTAAAGCTAATTGGAAGCGATTGCTGTAGTTGAGCAACTCGGTGAAGACTTGTCTGGGGCACTGCGATGTTGTCTGATTGTGTGTAAGCTCTACAAATGCCAGGGCTCTACCATGGCAGTAAGTTGTGTTGCCATGGCAGTACCTTCCTCCCGACCTTCCTAAAATAGTGTTTCTTTATTTTGTTAGTCTTTGGTTAGGTTTCTCAATACCCATATATGATTCCATGTATATGTGTTCTCGAATAACATATGAGCCAATTTTGTGTCTTCACAACAATTGGGTTGCGTAAGTCTAACAAACCACACTAGTCTTTATTTTCTCGTGGCATTGCAGAAGGATGACCGCACAAATTAGTTCTAGGAACATTGTCTTGAATACTGCCATGTCCATAGCCCTAGCAACTATGGACAATAAGTTTGGCTTGACAAAAGACGCAAGCCAATTATTTATTTCACTAGTTGAAAAGAGCAACATTGCTTGGAACACAATGATACACATGTTTGCAGATAGTGGCAAAAGCAATACAGGCGTTTAGCTCTTCAATGATATGCTGCAGCAAGGTGTAGGCCCTGATAAATTCACCTTTTAAACGTCCTTCATGTTTGCGCATATTATTTGTTTGCATTTGAAGGGAAAAAAGTTCATATGCATGTGTTTGTGGACAAAATTGAAGCTCGATGTTTTTATTTGCAATGTACTCATTGAAATGTATAGCAAGTGCAAGCTATTATGTCTAGCGCAGATGGTGTTTGATAGAATGCATCTGAGGAATACCCTGTCTTGGAATACTTTGTTCTTGGTTGTATGAGAGAGAGAGAGAGAGAGAACATACAATCCATCGAATTTTTTTATTTTCCATTCATTCATGTAAAGGAATTTCACTCAATCAAAGGGAGTGCCTTTGTCTATTGTAGACAACCTTTTTTTGAACCCTCCAGCCCATGGTGCTTACCTGCATATGTACTTATGTTGGCACCTACTTACACAATTTTTTAGAGGATAGTGGGCAGCAGGGGCTGGAGTTTATTGGAAAAAAATGCGAATTAGGCGAGATGCAACGAGTGACGGCAGCCTAAGTGGAAAGAGAAGCAGGGGGTGCGCACACTCCAAGGGCCCAAGGCCGCACGCGGGGAGACCCACTTGGAGCTGCTGCAAAGGTGGCAGGCACAAAGGTCGTAGAAGTTTTTTTTAAAGTTTACCGATCGACATCACTTGCAGCTTGATGTGCTGGTGCATGTGGTTACGGGAGTGATCGACCCGATGTGTACCTTTAGGGTTTACGGATCGACATCACTTGCAACTTGATGTGCTGGTGCATGTGGTTACAGGGAGTGATCGAAAAGATGTGTACCTTTAGGGTTTGAGTTTGAAACTACTCTAATCCTTTTACAAGGTAAGTGGAACGGTAAAGTATCCCTTTGCGGGAGGGATAAGATTCAAGAATCTAATGTAGAAACGAATATAATAATGAGCGAGCGAGTATGTGCCTAAGATTTTTAAGAAAGAAATGAAGATGAAAATCAACATTGATTCTGCCTCAACATCGAAAGAAAAACACAAAATGAAGATGAGAATCAACATTGATTCTGCCTCAACAACGAAAGAAAACACAAAATGAAGGGAAAGCAGAGCCGCACACACAAGCAAGGGTAAATGCGCGATGGAGGAAGGCACGAGGCGAAAACACCCGTAGGTGCTTTGCAGGCAACCAGGGAAGGCAAAGGGGACGAGGTGACGAGCAGGTGGGCGAGCAGGTGTGAAGGCTGGCAGCTCTCGTGACCAACTAAGTGCAACTGTCATCACGATCTGCCCTTGTGCTTGTTGGCTAGTGCAGTCCATGGAGGTCTTCCACGTCGACGGTGGGGGTTCGAAACATGCTCGCGCTTGGGGTTTTTACTCCAGCAAAGCAAGTAATGCAAGGAATTTGCGGAGATTTCGATGCCAGTTAATGTGAAACCTGCCAATAAGTAAGGTGGCACGATTCTTGAAACGGATTTCTTTAACTAGAATCTAGCAGGGTTCCCTTTGAAGAAAAGGAAAAATACAGGCAGAGGGGGGGGGGGGGGACTCACATGGGAAACCTGCCAAGCAGGGCATGAGGGCAGGTGTCGCAGAAGGGACACAACATAAGTGGCACAGGATGACATGGCCAGGAGGGTGAGAACATCGAGAACGGCGACAACACATCGAACTCATTTTTGGTATGCAGAAGAAGGCCATAGTAAGATGGGTGAATTTTGGGTACAAATTGTGGACCGTGGATGCAAGTCGATAGGATGGAGGACACATATACAATTGCTTGTTTTTAAATATTTTTTCTAGGTTTTTGTGAAAGGTGTTGATATTTGTGTACCTCTTTCTTGAAAGAGGACCATTGAAAATTGGGTCACAAAAAGTCTTTTTCGTCCTCTTTCACTTTTTTTTTGTTATTTTAGTTTGTAAAAAATATTTTCATTTAAGAGCATGGGATCCATTTCATAAAAAAATTATTTTATCTTTGTTTATTTGGACTGCTTTAGTAGAAAACCTTAAAGAACAAAGCATTAGTAGTACATTCATAGAATTTTGATCCTATGATGTGAAATAATATAATATTTTGATTTGTAAAAAAATCTTTTCATTTAAGACCTCTTAAAAAGACATTTCATGAAAATATCTTTTTATTTTTTATTCTTATTGAACCTACTTTTTCTTAAGAATTTTTTGTTTCATTATTATTTACTAGTATGGCCGGCCGCCTCTGGCGGCCTCTCTCTCTCTCTCTCTCTCTCTCTCTCTCTCTCTCTCTCTTAGTCGCTGGGTCGCATGAGCCCCCCTCCTCCATGACCAAAAAGGTTGGCAATTTGTAGGAGCTCCCTCCAAGGTGCTGAGAGAAGAGAGAGTAGGCTACATGGGTATGCGGTGCAAAGTCGTGCCCATTTTGCATAGAGAGTCAGTTAAAAATGAGGTGCTACGGTACTCTTCGTGGACAGACGGCGTGACCAAAAAACTCCCACTTCAACACAGCCTTCTGAGAAGGCCTCCATGACTATTGCAACCATAGCTATGAGCCTCCAACAACACATACTCCAGCGCATTGTTGGGAGGGACTGCCATGATGCCATTTGAGAGGGGGGAGATCCTTGCCACCATGATCGGATCCTTCCAACTTCCCTGTCTTTCGTTGGATCAGAGAACCATCTTTTTCTTAATTTTTCACCATATCAATACTACGTAGAGGCACAGTGTCAACTACAACCTACCATACCAACCTGGGCCTTGGACAACTGCTGGAGTTTGTTGCACGGCTGCAAGCTCCCTCACCTCGAGCTTACCACTTACTGTTATGGTAGCTCACCATCCCTATTGCCTTTTTGGGGGTGCCACTCTTAAATCTACAACCATGGGCACCCTCAACCTATTTGTCCACTTGGGAAGCCACCGTGCAGGCCATGTTATGCTTTTGCAATTCTTTTCTTTCTCTTTTGCTTGCTCTGCTTGTCCTCTTTTTCATGCTGCTACATCTTGCCACTCGATAGCGGCCACCCCACCACATAAACTACTAAACTACTGGTGTTCTACGCTCCCTTCGAGGCTACTAAAAAACATCACACGTGGGATTTACGGCTCCTCTGTACTGTGCTTGTTGGCGATTCTTTTTCCTAGCTCTGCAGCTCGTCACCTTGAGTAAACCGTCCCCCCACCTTTTCTCTTGTTGAACTCCTCAAAGGAAACCTTCCATCGTTCAACTCGGTGGCAACCTTGTTGGGTTGTGTGTGTGTGTGTGTGTGTGTGTGTGTGTGTGTGAGAGAGAGAGAGAGAGAGAGAGAGAGAGAGAGAGAGAGAGAGAGAGAGAGAGAGAGAGAGAGAGATTAACAGGTTGCAAGGCGTCTGCGATTGTAAGGCTATGAGTGTGAAGGTGCACTACAAATCTCAATATAAGGAATCAGGACTCCACAACCCCCCCCCCTCTCTCTCTCTCATCTCTCATCTCTCTCCCCTCATAGAACAATGCTCAGAGGGCGCCGGACTGAGGCGAAGCCACCAAGTATCGAGGGAGGAGGGCCATATCCATGCAGATGTGCACGTGTTCAACTTCGTGGCGGCCTGTCCAACGTAGACAACAAGGAATCCGTCGCCCTCACTGTCGCCACTGAGGCGCCCTAGTTTACTACAAGCTTGCGATTGCGCTCCACATAATTCTTCACCCCTTCTGCCTGTCGTACAACCTCATTGCTCTGGCTTCTCTGGGGTACCTTCCGACATTTGTATCCCGTTGCCGCAACCACCTAGTTTAATGGTCCGTCTCCACCTACACCACCTCCAGCAAGCCGAGCCGCGTGATAGATCGCCAACCATCATTGACAACAACCTCACCACCCTAGCTAGCCCTCGGCTTTCCTCCTCTCCTATCCCTCTCTTTGTTAGATTTCGGCTTTCATTATAGGGTCACAGACACCAACATAGTCTCCATCCTCGCCAACTGCACTACATTGTGTGAGCTTTCTAGTGAAGGTATAGACATGGCAGGTGTTGGGATAGTGCGGAGAGGAGCTGCCCTTGCTTCATTGTGTGGAGAGAGAGAGAGAGAGAGAGAGAGAGAGAGAGAGAGAGAGAGAGAGAGACTTGCTCACAGGTACTGCAAGGTTGCCCAAGAGGATCTTGGAGCAGCAAGAGTTGTAGAAGGGTGGGCAGGTGCGGTTCAAACCCCAGCTTTTGGATAGCTGTGGTCCATTTCAAATCCATTAAAAGGTCATATAACGGCTGGCCATATTGGGAATTGGGGCCCATTAAAGGGGGAGCAGACCGGGGCCAACGGCACCACAGTGAGCACTGACGCACTCTCTCCCTCTCTCTCTCTCACTCAGTCGGTTAGGTTTACAGACCACACAACCTACACCTGCCGGATGAAGAAAATCATGCCATGTGTCAAGGGGAGGGAGCCGGAATCCCTCCCCCTTTTATAATAATATAGATACTTATTAGATCTACTTTTTAGTTTGTAATGGGATCTCTTTAATTTGTTGTTTTTTATTTAAATTATTGTTTTTATTTTACTTTTTTACTTTATTTTATCTTAAAATGTTAATGTGATCTTTTCACTTTGTTTAAGTAGACCCATCTAACAAACAAGGCATCTCTACTACTTTCTTATAGAGTTTGGAAAAAATAATTGTCCTCTTAGGATCTTAGGGATGATTCATTTTTTTTTTCATTTTGAAGGCCAAAAAACAACTCCCCTTTTCTTTCAACATTTACACGAACTTTAACCTCACTATTTGTTGACTATTTCACCTCTATGTAGATGTGTGTGCATTTGTGTGGGGAGGCAAGCGACAAAGGGAAAGTGCATTTCCCATATCCATAATCCGTTGTCGAAGGCAATGGTGGAGGGCCATACCGATCGATGACAAGTTTGGAACCGCTATTTTCTAACACCCGTGTCACATTGGGACATGCAAACAACGTTTATTCTCTTCCCAACCAATCAACGGGTGTGTCGACGGAGTCACTTGTCACACAGGGATGTTATCCATGTTTTCCCAACTTAGTTGGCCGTCTAGCTTAGCGACACACTTTTTCCAAAACTGTATCGGTCTCCCATGTCCGCCCAACTTCAACCCCAACACTAATCCTACCGTTTGATTGGACGCGTAGCAACTTTTCTAATTTCACGCACGCGCTCAATGTGACAGCATTTGTGCTAGCTATTGTAATCCGAACTCTTCTCATGCAAAGGCATGTTGATCATGGTCATCCAACTCATGATGGACATGCGGCCCAGTGCGATAGGGGTGTACTTATGTGTGTATATAGACAATACAATTCTATATCAAAACAATACAGGGTCAACAGGGGGGGGGGGGGGGGGGGGGGGGGGGGGGGGGGGGGGGGGCATTGCGTTGTAATGGCTAATAATAGAAGGTACATTCGTATATCTTGAGCTCGATTCCAAGGTGATTTTGGTTAACGTTATGAACGTGGACCAAAGCATGGGACGGAATCTCTAGAGATTCCTCCTAATGAGATGGAAAGATATATGTAGGCAGGCAGTCACGTCAATTTGAACTCGAATTTAAACGTTTCAAAGCTAAAAGGAAGTTTCGAATTTAAACGTTTCAAAGCAGGCCCGCGCGGCACCACGCGGCTTTGTCAGGTGGCTTCCCTACCTTCAGCCGGACTCTCTCTCTCTCTCTCTCTCTCTCTCTCTCTCTCACACACACACACACACACACACACACACACACACACACACACACACACACAACCACAGCTGCATTTCCAATGGGTCTCTTCAGGTATGTAGCTCAGGCCCTTGTATGTCTGTAACAAAAATGACGCGTTGTGCTAATGAGAGCTAACGAACAGTTTCGGAAGAAGGAAGCCTTTGCCCCGGTCGGAGCAGGCGTTGGCAGAGATATCTGACTTAGGGCGAGTCATTCTTACACTCGACAGCAACCGCCTTATCTATGAAAATGGGCATTGGACTGCTGGTATGCTCCTTATTTCATCCGCAGCCTCTTTTCCACAGAGAGAGAGAGAGAGAGAGAGAGAGAGAGAGAGAGAGAGAGAGAGAGAGATCACCATCGACAACAGTTCCATCATACGGCTAGGCTAGATATTGTTTGTCTCGCTGGTACTGCATTACCTGGACATAGCCATCTCTTCTCCTTTCATATAGTGCGGCATCATTATCATATCCCTCATGGTTATCGAGGTCTTTTGGAGCAACTTCATGGCTGCCTTTACTCGTTCCACATGTTCGATCCCTTGGTTGCTGATCACCCTTGGCAAGATCGAAGGCAGAAGCCCAGGACTGACAATTTTGCAAATTGTTTCTATCACTCTTTTATTGGACGAGAGCATTGGATGGTTACCAAGGCCAACTAGAGCTTGAACAGTAACACTCTTGAAATGAAATTACCTTCAATGAAGATTCAATTTGAGAGAGACTTGGCAATTGATTGACTGCTCTCTCGACTACTACAATTTTTTACCTGATGGCTGCAAGCCACTCCTCCATAGAGATGCCTCTTGGGGCGGATGTGGCTGATGATGTAGGGTCATGATCTAATGTGTACTTGGCTGAAAATTGTGAGAGTTTCACCTCCTGTCGTTCGTGGCTCAGATATCTTCGTGGAGCAGACTCGGGAGATAGTGTTGTTTTGTCGCTGGGCCTGCCGTATATGAGGTAGCAGTATCTACACCAGGCTTGTTGTGCCATGTATGTGCCCTCCCAGTAGGCTGGCTAGAGGTAGGAACCCTGTTGCTAGGTCTTTGAAGAATGCCTGTTTTTATAACTTCTATGTTTTCGTTGCATTTCTATGTTGATGTGGCATTTTTTGACGGTGACCAGGTTCCTTGTATTAGATTGTCATAGTACTTGCTAGCCAGCATTTTGGGCTCATTGCCCTCCAATCCTCTCTCTCTCTAGACGCAAATGATTTTGAAGGCACGGCCTAGGGGTTTTAGAGTCCCTTGGCTTTCGTGCGTTGCTACAAGAGTTTTTACAGCGGATGCTTTATATTAGTCAGATACACAGCGCTACACCGCTTGAGGTGGATAGAGCTTTGGGCAGATTTGTGTATAGCTACATTTCACCACCTGATTAGAGTATCTTTATCCTTAGATATATCTTGTAGTTTATTCCCCATGATCTCATTGTATATCTTTTTGGATTTTTCCCATTTTTCTTGTATATAGACCTATGGTCGATTTTGTGTAATTCAAAGGATCAAAGCTCCACTTTTTTTGGATGGAGAGAGAGAGAGAGAGAGAGAGAGAGAGAGAGAGAGAGAGAGAGAGAGAGAGAGAGAGAGAGAGAGAGAGAGAGAGAGAGAGAGAGAGAGAGAGAGAGGCATCTTGAATATGCCCTACTTTGCAAATCTATGGTGACGGCGGTGTTCTTCTCCTCTGCACGCTCATGGGTTTGCTTGCATTGCTTGTGGCTCTTGGGGTGGAATTCCGCCACTCCATGTCACGTGTGCTCTCTTTTAGTTCAGTTGTTGTTGAAGTGCTAAAAGTCTGTTCAGTCTGTTCTTTTTCGTTGGCACATGGTTCTTGTCTCGTGACAGTGGAATCAAAGCTTCAGGCGTGTGCTTTTCCGAAAGCATACCAATCCCACCAAAGAGCAGACAGAGTAAACCGGCGCTTCCAAAGTCTACTGGAATTTTATTCGAAGAATCTTTGTGTCGTGACCTCGGACTTATTAGCCACTCCCACCCTTACTTCATCGCGCATCGGACGCACTCCCGTCTTTATCGCTCCGTCTTACAAGGCATAAGCCATAAAGATCACTTGCAGTCAACGATCCAGGATATTAAGAGCTCCAATATGGAATGAGACTCCTTATTGGATGAGATTCTTTTAGGAAGCCAACGACCCAAGAAATCAAGAGTTCCGATTTGGAATGAGAAAACTGATAGTCCCTCGGAAATTTTTGAGCTAACTTGAGTTGTTTTACAGATATGCTGTAATCGTAGACAATTACTTCTTTCAAGTTTCTAGAAGGGGGGATGTCACAAATTGGTGACGTGTCAAGCCACTGAAGAATGGATCCAACTTGTAGATCCCGGCTCATAGGCCTAAACCCCAATAGATATAAAATTTGTTCATCGAAAACTTGCTGTTGCTAGCGCTCACCCCCCCCTTTAGCTCGCGAGGCCCTGCTCCACCCCCCGCGCGCTGCCCATTGCCCTTGTTCCTGCTCCTGCACACTCGTGTTGGCCCAACCCGCCCATTCCCCCCCTGCTCGCGCTCGCTGTCCCTGCCCGCCCCTCCCTCATTTGCCTGTCCTCGCGCCCCTTTCGCTATCGCTGTACCTGCCCGCCCCGTGGCCTCAACCCTCCGACTCTCCCCCCCGGCTCTTGTTCTCTTTTCACCTTCCGCCTGCCTGTAGGCTGTTCTTTCAGCTTGTTGGTATACGCCTCGACACCAACGCCCCTATCTTTTCAGCAGTAGACACAGAATGGCGGCCTCTGCTCCACCTCAGAGGGACTCCACAGAAGCCCCCTCGCCCGACACCACGGAGCCGACCCTTCGACTTGCTCTTTCGCCAGAAGAGCAAGCGAGCTTGATGGCCGAAGTGGAGCGCTTGCAGGCCACTTCGGTTATTTGTAAAATCATTGGCACTCGGCCCAGTCGGGGCGAAGTTTGGGATTTACTGCAGGCCCGTCTTCTCTCCGATGTGGGCAAGATTACAGATGTCCAGATCCTCGGGAGAGGGTACTACCAGGTCGAGTTGGAGTCTGCAGATATGGTGACCAAAGTGATTTCGATGAGCCCGCTCGGCATCAGAGCAGCTCGAGCTTACTTCCGACGTTGGCATCACGGTTTCGACCCTACTACAGATGTGCTCGAGGAGGAGGTAGACTTGCCGATTTCGGTTTGCTTTCCATGCCTGAGGCGAGAGTACCATCCCCTCCTACCCAGGATTGGTTCCATAGGACAGTTTTGGAGTCTCCATGCACGGCAGCTTCTTGTGGCCAAGACCGCAGGTCTACCTACTGTGCGGGTTCTTGTTCGTGACACACTCCCTCCCCAAGGTGGTACTGCTGCCTAGGGTGAGTGGAGGATGGATTAGACAGAATGTGGAGTATTTTGGTCTTCCGAACCAGTGTTTCATTTGTAGACAGATCGGCCATATGGCAAAGGCCTGCCCTCGCAGGAGACCTCGACCCATAGGGCATGCGCAGCCGCCCAAGGCTTAGCATGCCAAGCAGCCAGGTACACAGGATACACAGGCTCGTACTTCGATAGAGACTAGTGACCAGCCAGCTGATGGTTGGCAGCAGGTGCCTGGCCGCCACCGTCAAGGGAGAGCTCACCCCACTACTCCTCTTGATGGTCGACCTATTGCAGCTTAGCAGCACTGGGTTCCGACTGGGAACCGTTTCGACCCCCTTCAACAGGACCTGCCTGAGGAGGCCCCATCCACTTTTGTTCCTCCACCACCGCCGCCTCCTCCATCAGCCGCTGCCTCCCCGTCTCCCCCGCCTCCTCCCCCCCCCACCTCCACCTTCGCCCCCCGTCCCTCCCCTCTCCTCGATGGGGCCCTCAGCCTCGTCTCCGGACCCCTCCGCCACTCCTCCTCAGACACAGGGTACTGGCCACGCTTCTGCCGCAAGGTGTTCTCTTGGTAGTGCTTTCGCTACGAGCCGTGTGGCTCGTGAGGGACAACCCCACTTGAGGCTGCCTTTTCTGGTGCTCACTTCTCCCTTTGCAGCGATCCCCAGAGGTCTGACCAGCTTCGACATTCGCAGACATTGGGATTTCTTCGATTACAGCTTCACTCGGTTTCTGGGTGATTCCTCTTTTGACTTGGAGGTGGCCAGCTTTCGAGTCCACGTCCTCTTTCTTGCAGCTAGAGGCAGTGAGGCCCTGGACACAGCGGTGGGTTTCTCCTTTCCGTTGTGTGGTAGGGATATCGCGGAGTGGACCCAGCACACAGTCCTAGACTGGCTCCATACACAGGCTATTGAGTTCTCACATCACACAGAGGACTTAGCAGTGACAGATCTGGTGCAGACACTTTGGCCTCTTGCCAAGTTCAGCGTGACACCTCCAGATGCAGCAGGTTGCAGGCACATCGTGGTATACTTGTTTGCTGACACTCAGTGCCCTTTGTGTTATGTTTTTGTGCATGAGGATTCTCGGAGAGAGGATGTAGCCCTTCGGGCTGCACGCTCGGCTTGGGCCTGGGCGGGACAGTCACTTCTTGCGCGCTTGTCTAGAGGTCGTTCGGATGTGGATTACTCCCCATCCAAACCGGCCTCAAAGATAGCGAGGTTGGCTATTGTTGCAGCATCTTTTTTCTCTCACCGACTCTATGAGGATCATCTCATGGAATGTGCAGGGATTAGGAGGGCCCCAGTTTCAGCGACAGAGGGGTCGACTGCGTCAGGAGCTGCAGAGAGGCCTTGTGGGTGGTGAGATTGACATTCTTATGCTGCAGGAGCATCATCTTTGTGAGAGCCGCATTCGGCGTTGTGGTCAGATTTTGCGTGGTCGCTATGAGACTTTTTGGTAAGCTGCTTTTGGACTTGGAGGCATCTAGGGTGGGGTATGTATGACTATTGCGGAGTCTCTACAGCAGGCCATTGTGGGCAGAGGGATTATTGTGCCAGGCAGGGCTCAGTGGATCACTATGTAGGTTCAGGGTTGCCTTGTGGGCTTCCTGAACATATATGCGCCCAATGTGGCGAGTGCACGAGTAGAGTTTTGGTCACAGGTTGTTGAGTCTCTGCCGCAAGCAGAGCAGTGGTGCATTGGGGGTGACTTCAACATGTTGGAGGACCCTTCTGACAGGATTGGTGGTAGCCACGCTACTATGCAGGGAGTTGAGCTGGCAGCTTGGGAGAGGTTTTGTATGACTGAGGGTTTCGGATGTGTGGCAACACTCTAGCTTTGTGAGGCCCCCAGACAGCTTGGCCTTCTCTCGTTTGGACCGCAGAGTGGGAGGAGTGAATCTATCGCGGATAGATCGCTTCTACACTAGTGACTTTTTCTGTGACTCAGGTGGGACAGTTGGCATCCTGGCAGGGACTTCCTTCTCGGACCATGCACCAGTGATCCTCACAGTGACAGATAGGCAGAGGTGTGGGAGCACGATGCTACGCATCCTTGAGAGGGTCTTGCTGGACTCTGCACTCAGAGAGTGAGTAGAGGCTCTTTGGACAAAGAGCTTGGACATGTAGGATTCTCCTGCTGACAGAGTGGCCTCAGGACTAGCTTAGCTTAGTCGTTTCTTTCTCCAGGAGTCCTTGACTTGCCTGACTGCAGCGAAAGAGGAGGAGCAGCGTCTCAGACGGGGTGTTGCTTCCTTGCAAAGAATGCAGGAGCAGCATCCAGACAGTCCTTGGTTGGAGGAGCAGTTACAGCAGGCTCGCCAGGAGCTTGGTAGCACAGAGGAGCGCGCCATGAGTTTGCTTTTCACCGACAGGCATCTCAGTGGACGCAGGTGGGTGACAGAGTGACTGGTCACTGGTGCTTTCTTCGAGGCAGTGGGACCTCAGCATACGCATGCCAAGGTCAGTCAATTGAGGAGGCCCGACGGGTCAGTTGCTTCTGAGCCAGAGGACATGCGTGCAGTTGCTACTGACTTTTCCGGTGAGTTACTATCTGTAGAGCCTTAGTCAGAGAGTCAGGCAGGGAGCAGGTGTGGGCACAGATGCCTTGCCTTGTGACTGAGGAGATGCGCCAGAGACTTGAGCTTCCACTTCAGCTTGAGGAGTTGCACACAGCTCTTAGTGCACTTCCTCGTGGTAGCTATCCAGGTGAGGATGGCTTGACTCCTAGTTTTTTCTTGGAGTACTGGGACTTGCTTGGCCCTGATCTCTGTAGTGCTTTCTAGTACATCTTGCACATAGGAGAGATGCCTGACAGCATGAGTGAGGGTCTGATCTACCTCATTCCCAAGGAGGGTGGCTCCTTGGATGAGATTCGACAATGGTGCCCCATCGCCATCCTCAACTCAGCCTACAAAGTTCTTGCCAAGGCTCTGAGTTTGAGGATCCAGCCACTGCTAGAGAGCCTTATACATGGGACCCAAACTGGTTTTGTCAAGCAGCATAGTATCCTTGACAACATCTTTACTTTTTGGGAGGCTTCTGCCCTGGCGAGGCTTCGTGGTGAGGATCTGGTGATTCTTCTTCTTGATTTTGAGAAGGCCTACGACAGAGTTGACTGGGACTTTCTGGAGGGCACTCTACGTAGGATGGGCTTCTCAGATGCTTGGATCAGAGGGGTGTCAGCTTTGTATAGTCGAGCACACAGTCAGGTACTTTTGTCAGGAGGTAGAGGCGATCGTTTGATGCTTACACGTTCGGTCAAACAGGGCTGCCCTCTTGCCCCCTTCCTCTTTCTGTTCTATGCTGAGGAGATGAGCAGGTTCTTGGTGTCGCAGCAGGTTGGTTTGCGGGGCTTAGCACTTCCTATTCGGGGAGATGCGCTACTGGACGTTGAGTTTGCTGAAGACTCAACCTTGTACTTGGATGGCCAGGAGGCCAACCTTCACAGGTGTGAGCAGGCTCTTGAGACCTTCTGTTGTGCATCTGGCGCACTGATCAATTGGAGAAAGACAATGGCTTTCTCAGTTGGTAGTGCTCCTGTGCCCGATTGGATGCCGGGTGAGGGTTTTACGTGGATTCCCCCAGGGACAGCAGTTCGGTACTTGGGCTGTCAGGTTGGTCTGGACTTGTCTCTCGAGCATCAGATTGCTCCCCTCCTCCTGTCTATCAAGAGGAAGTTGTTACACTGGAGCTCAGCACGACTTTCTTTGGCTGGCAAAGTAGTAGTGGCCAACCAGGTGTTGTTGGTGACTATGTGGTACATCACTTCTTGCTGGATCTTCTCGAGTTCTTGTATCGGCCAGTTAGAGAGACTGATCAGGAACTTCCTTTGGTCAGGACGTGACACTCAGATAGCCCGAGCCAAAGTGGCTTGGCAAGTCATCCCTCTTTCTTGTTCACAGGGAGGGCTTGGGATCATTGACCCAGCACAGTAGAGCATAGCCCTTCTTGGGAAGTTCATAGTCAGAGGACTTCTTCCAGGTGAGGAGCCTTGGGAGGAGTTCTTGCTACAGCGGCTTCGTGCTAGGGTGCCTCAGGCTGGAGGCCCCTGGCGACCTTTGACCAGATGGATCTTCACAGAGATGCGCAGAGTTGGTTTGAGCAGGAGATTGGAGGACCGCTTCGTTGTGAGTTTGCTTCGATCTTGGGAGCACTTGCGGCAAGGCCTGGAGTAGCGACAACCTACTTGCATGGAGGAGCGCCTACGACAACCCCTTGTTTGGAACCCCATGGTTAGCACTCAGAGATGCCACTTGATTGGTAGTTGGCCTCATGTTTCCTGGGGTCCCATGGCAGCGGGTCCAACGCGCTCTTTAGGTGACTGGCTAGAGTTTTCAAGCTTGTCAGAGGAGTTGCAGGGTTTCCAGCTACAGGGCATGAGAGGGGTGCAGAGCATGTGCAAGGACATCTTAGAGGCAGTTCCAGCTGAGTGGCTCACACCTCTCGAGCCAGTAGCACCCAGGTGGATGGGAGCCTTCACACGATTGGAGGTTCTCATCTCAGTCGGGGCCTGCTTAGAGACTGTTCCATCCCTTTTTTTCGAGCTATAGGGTGAGGGACGCTTTACAGCGAGTTGCAGTAGAGGCCCCGCAGGTGGCAGTGTTGTTTTCAGAGGATCCGAGTGGTGGGCATCTGTGGGAGGACTTGTGTCATGGATCCTGACCCAGCAGCTCTTGAGACTGGACACTGGAGACTTTGGGCTTGGGAGTGTTGTCCACTGCACGAGTACAGTGGGATCCTGGAGAGTGGCTTTGGAGGGACCCTTTCTCTTCTGTAGACCACCCAGGTGTCCCGTTCTTTCAGTACATTGTTCGACTGGGACGTCATATACTAGCAGAACAGAGAGGCTCGCCCCCGTTGCAGCACCTCATTGGTAGGAGGAGGGTCTCACAACTGAGTTCTTGGCAGCCTTTTGGGAGAGGTTGTGGGACTCCAGACAGTCGAGGCGAGTCACCTTGTTTCAGTGGCTGGTCGCACACAGAGCTACAACAGTTGGGAGCTGGCTGGTGCATAGTGGTCTCTCGACCACATGTGCAGCTTGTGACCATCTTGTGGAGAGTCAGCGTCACTGTCTTTGGATTGTCCTTTGGCACAGCAGGTGTGGCCTCGTGTTCTTTGGCTGATGCCTGCTCTCTCCACGGCTCGACAGTACACTTGGGGAGCAGCGGCTTGGTCCACCCTCACGGGCCCGGCACTTCAGTTTGAGCTATCTTCCACCAGCAGGATGATAGTGATGCAGGGAGGGCGACCTACACTCCAGCCTGCCACAGAGCTTACTCCACAGGAGTGGTGCAGTGAGAGAGAGGAGTGTTGGGAGCTCATCAGTGGCCTGACACTCTGTGTTCATATGGCGGGCTTGTTGCCTCCGCATCTTTGAGGCTCGCCCTATGCCACCAGCAGAGATTGTTCGCGATCTTTGACTAGAGCTGATCCACATTCTCAGAGGACAACTCGAGAGACTACAGGGCAGCTCCGACCGCATGCAGGAGCGCAGAGAGGCTTTCCTTCGACTCTGGCGTCCTGGGCCTTTCTACACCATGGTCCAAGGTGTACTCCGATGGCACTACCGACCACCTGTGTGGCTTTTCCCTCCTCCCATCTCTTGATTTAGCCTCATTGTACATATGTTGTTTTTTCATTGGGAGAGTCTCCCCATCATGGTTGTTGTAGCCCTCTCTTGAAGAGGTGGTTGTAGCCCTATAGGCAGTTTCATTAACTAATAGAAGGATCTTTTTCTCGGAAAAAAAAAGGCCTAAACCCCAAGTGAAGAAGCTGAAGTAGCAGAAGAAGTTTTACCAACTTACAAAGTCTTGCCGAGTGGCCTATTTTTTAAAGAAGAATTCCCACCAACTTATGGGACCCCTTCCGATGGGGCCCAAGTGACATAAAGGCATTAAAATAAAGCTTGACCCTCACACACACAAAGACAGCGTAAAAAGTGATGACGTGGTATTGCTGTACGGAACTCCTGCATAATGCGCTGACCTGCTGACATGGTAGTCTGTACGGGATTTCGTCTTTCACGCTGACTTGACGACGTGGCAGCATGTATGGATTTCCGTGATTTATGCTGGCCAGTTTTCAGCGCCAGCTTTTGACGCCATATGCTTTTGAGTTTGATTGCTTTTTATGTAACTGCTTTTCAAGGCCAAGGGCCTTTAAATATGTGCAGAGGGCTCAGTCTCTGGCACTCTTCTGGGTGAAGGTGCAGAGCGCGAGTACCGGCATGATACTGAACTCAAGCAATATAAAGAAATACCGAAAGAGGCGCCAAGGTTTGGGGCGAGTGCTCTCTTGGTGTGGAATTCTGCCACTCCATGTTTCGTGTGCTCTCTCTCTCTCTTTTAGTTCAATTGTTGTTGAAGTGCTAAAATTCTGTTCAGTTTGTTCTTTCCCGTTTGCATGTGGTTCCTGTCTCGTGACAATCTTGTCGTCTCCATTGTTATCTCTCTTGGCGTTTTTCCTCTAACTGCCACTTTTTTGCCAGATTGCCATCCCTCTCGATGTGCCTTTTGTGTTTTTTTGCAAGTTTCTCTCCTCTCGTGTCCTCTCTTGCCTTGGGTGATTCCATTTGCGTATCTATAGTATAGATCTAGGAGATTACCGAGACATGGTTGCAACCGGAGGCTCTACATTTAGAGTTTGTTGCTGTTTGCCATTGGATAGGAGGGATTGTGCACATGTTTGTGTTGTTTTCAGCCATATCCATCCATCTTCCGATGCCATTTCTCACAATGAAATTCATTAATTGGGCCATTCGGGATTCTTGACTAAAATAGTCTATGCTTTCTTGGTGCGAGGAAAGACTCTTGCCAACACATTAGATGGCAGATCGGTATGATACTGACAGAGGAATGAGTTAGAGGATAGCTGAGATTGAGGTGGCTTTACCTATGCATTGGAAGCAGGTACTTCGAGGTGATGTTTATATGCCAGAGCATGTGGGTTGGTTACTTGGTTGGCATACTTTGATGAAGGGACTCACATCTTAGTAAGCACCTCCATTTACTTTTTATTGTGGCTTGGCATCAAGATGGATCTAGCCATATCCTTATATCATTCAGTGAGGAGGTCGAGGGTCCCGTATAAGCAAATTCCATTTGTTAGTTGGTCAGAGTAGTTGGTGCCAAGGAAGGAGACACAATGTAGACCTCTATTTAGCTGCAGAGGAGGCTTCCCCTTGGCGGGTATATCATATGGAAGTTCTCGTGCCCGATGTTACCTCGACAGTGCAACCAACTTTGTCCATGACACCCCATCCAATGACTTGATGCTCGGGTGTTGCCAACATTGTATCCATCTTTCCCTTTTGAAGATTCCTTCTGTAAAGCTTTGGATACTGGATCGTCCATAGCATATGTCAAGGAATTCATTAACTTTGAGTAAGTCTCAATGGGAAGGCGAAGAAAAGTTGAAACCCAACGCGGGAGTTGAAGAAATGAATGAAGAATTGGGCAAATTTTCGGCGTGGAAGTTTGCCAGAGCGGAGTATAAACGTGGACTGTAGGTTGACACGTGTGTAAGTACTCCAGAGACTTGAGATTTACGGAACACTTGAAAAATTACCCGATTGATGAGATTCACTCAAGATGGCGTGAGGTCATTGATTCTCCTCTCAGGTCAGAAGAAAGCTGAAAGAACAAATGAGTGCAGAAAAGCGAAAACTGTACTTGCAGAAAGGGTTGGACAGAGCTCTTGAAAAGAAGATGAACCAGATAATGGAAGGCTTGAAGCACTCTCAAAAAAATAGGAAATTGGTGGATCTCCTTGGTTATTTAGGTCGGAAGTCGACTTTCGAGGTGGCAAGCAGATCTAAGAAGCGTGCTCGTTTTGAGGATGACTCAAATTTTTTTCATCGTCCTCTAGTTCTAGTGAGGATGTGAAAAGGCGGAAGAAGCGGAGGAAAAGTAAGGAAAGCAGATTTTTGAAAAAGTCTAGAAGGCATGGGAGGCCATCTATCAATTCAGAGGAGGAGAGCTCGTCCTCTTCTGATAGTGAAAAAATGAGCAAGAAGACCAAGGAATTCACGGAAGGGGTTAGGCCGTCAGGTTTGAGACACTTTCAGGCTACCAGGACACTTGTCGAACTCTTGAGTTTATACAGCACTTTGATGTCGCCTTCTCAAAAGGTCGGTTCACGGAACACTCCAAAGTTCGAAGGGCATAGACATGGTGGTCTACTCTGTTGTTACGTAGAGAAACACCTACGACGTGGGAAAAAATTCAAGAAAATTTCCACGTCAACTTGGATATTAGACGAATATGAAAGAGATGTCATCACGGCTTGGCATCATTTGAGAATGACTAAGAAAGATACATTGAATGACTCTCGCCAGAGGTTTTGGATTCTTTTCAATGCTAAGGTTGTAGGGAGAATATCTCGATAACTTGCATAAGATGAAGCATGTGCTTCATCCATTATTTTCTTCTTTAATGGCACTGCCATGCAAGTTGCTTGGTGGTGGTAGAGGTAACTGTTTCGAATGGAATAGGGATATTCGTTCTCTTCGTTCTGTAACTTGTTTCAAATGGAGGAGAAATCTTGTAACCATAGAAACAGGGGACCCGGGGACATGGACCTTTTTAGTAGAGACGGAACGAGGGATGCAGGGTGGGATGGGACAGGGGGACGCGATGCAGATGGGTCCATCACATGGGACGTAGAGGGGACGCGTCCCGGGACGCGGGTCCCCGGTGACACATGCAGGCGGGACACGGTCAGGGGATCCCACACCTTTTCTCTAGGCTTTTCAGAGTCTTGAGCTATATGCCAATGTTGCCCATTAGACTCTACTAATCCACTCTTCACTTGCACATCATTACTTTTTCCCCTTTGCGTATGATGATGATCATCACGTCAACATATGCGGTGCGTGCTCGTCGTGTTCTCATCGCATGTCATATTTTGGTATTTATGAGTGTAAACCCAACTTTTTCTTTGCAATCTTGTGCTCTTAGTGTTGTCTAGTATAGAACAAGTGTTTTTTAACACGCGTACCTTGACTCGTCTTGTTGGAATTAGGGTTGCAGAGAAACGCACATAGCTTGGAGAAGACGAAGGAAGCTCAAGGCACACAATAGAGAGTGTGCTACTTGGTGTGCAATGGAAAGATAGATAGCCCTAGAGTGATGGGCATATATACAATCCACGGGGGGAAAAACCTCCTAAAGAGGAAAAAATGCCCCGGCGGTCCTAGTGTGTTCACACACATCACTACCACATGTATATGGTAACAAATCCCCCCTGGAGTGATGCGGTGAATGAGAGCTTGCACATGAGTAAAGGGACGTGCCATGCCCAATGATGAGTCCACAAAGGGGAGTAAGCCCAAAGCTTTGCGGAAAGCTTCGAGCTTCTCACAAGACAATGCCTTTGTGAAAAGATCTGCAAGGTTGTCATGTGTTGGCACATAAGCCAAGCTGATCTCTCCTGCTGAGAGCCTCTCCCTAATGTAGTGGTAATGCACCTCAATGTGCTTTGTGTGAGCATGAAAAACTGGGTTCCTCGCAACTACCAATGCGCTCTGACTGCAGTGTAGATTGTCACGGGGACGTGGCAACTGTTAACTATGTCACGGAGACGTGGCAACTGCTAAAGTAACTTTAGTTGTTGGTTTCTTTCCAAGGGGTTTTGTTTTGTTTTTGAGACCCTCTTCTTGAAGTAGCAAACGGTCGGACATTGCATGGCCAATGTGAACGGTAGTTTCACCCGCAGATGGGTAGTGGTCGGCATTGGAATTCGTATGGTAAGAGGATGTCTAGGCTCAGAGCAAGATCATATAGGTCCCCCCGTCGCACTTAGCAAGTTGGTGGATACTAGGAAGTGAACTCAATTAAGGCGTAAAGTCAAGGTGGGACTACCAACAAAAGGTATCCGACAGTTGGGCCACATTGCACTTTTGGATGCGGTCCCAATGAGGATAGATGGTTAGAAGACCAATGGGAGCCCAACGGAAGCATCTCCTAAAATTTAGGAAACTGCTATTTTGGGCCGTGAAATGTGTTCGCGTCATTACCTCTGGTATGACTAGGGGAACAGTTTACAACTCTGCCGCGAAGTCAACTGGGCAACCGGTCAGGATATTTTTAAGCGGCAAACCCAAAACGGGCAAATGCTTGTAAATGCGCCAAGTGTCGATTTTTCATGAACTTTTCCCTTGCAAAAAAATGGGCGCTGATTTTTAAGCTGGGAGAGGCCTCATTTCAGCTTTTGTCACAGGTTAAGAGCTATGGAGTGCTTCCTTTCCCTCTCATTACAGTGTGGTGCTAGGAGTGATGCTTTGCACACTACACATTGCTCTCTCTCTCCCCTACGTGCAGTTATGTGATGCCCCACAAGAGGGCTCCTCATTTGACTGATGTACAACTGTGTGGGTTCATGCTTTTGTGCTGAGGCAAGAGCCGCCTTGAGCAGGAACAGGGGTAGCTAGCTGTTACTCCAAAGCAGGCACTGATGAGGGTCATAACCTCACCTTACAGGTGCAAAATCAGCGCTGTGTATGTGCTGTAATTTTACTGTTTTTCAGCCATACGGACGCCAGAACCTTTGGGAATCGTGCCCCATTGGCAAAGGACAGTTAGGGGACTGTTTGGGGCTGAAAACAGGGCAAAAATCAATAAATACAGCGTGCTGAATTTACTGTTTTTGGGTAGGAATCAGAGGGTATACTCCAGTAGAAGCGAGTTCCAGCAAGGGAATTGGTTTCGCGTAAGTTTAGGGGCTGTTATGTTGCCGAAATTTGGCCAAAGCAGGCGGTATCTAATGGGATACAGTCAAAGGATTCCTAGGACTCTTCTTTGTACTTTACCCTCCTAAAGAATAAAGAAATACCGAAAGGGGCGCCAATTTTGGGACCTACAGGTTGTCGGCGTCTGCTCGGAGCATTCTAGCTTCCGAGCCGTGTGTGTGATTAAGTGTTAATTCCCGTTACAGGTCTCCTTTGCAAAGTGCTTTGTGTGTGTGTCTAAAGTAAAGAATTTCGGGTGAAAGCCAATGCCTACCGCCCTACGGGCCGGTTTCATGGTTCCGTTGCTGGGACATCAATCATTTTTTAAAGAGTGAGCCGGAATTGTTTAGGGTAAAGACACAGAGTGCAGGAACGCGGGGATTACACTATGGCCGATAAGGGGAAGGGAATTATGGAAGAGGGTTCCTCTTCAAAGGACAGGTAGGAGATTCCTATGGTTTTTGAGATTGGCGAGAGCTCACGGCCACATCAGTCTGTACCTCTTGTCAACGTGAATGTCCCTCCAGTAGTACAGGGCTTTATGACTGGGCAACTTGAGGATGATGCGTTCAAGGCTCAGTTAGTTGCCGCGGTGAATGTCTTTTCGCAGCTGGTGCAGAATCCGAGGTTTATGGAATTCTTGCAAGCATCACCAGTGTAACAGCAAAATAGGCAACCTACGCCACATACGGAGCTTGTTGATGCTCAAGCCTAGGTACTTCATGTGGCGCAGGAGGAAAGGGAACACTCGCATGTTGCGGAGTCAGGGGCTCCAAAGCAGGTTCCTCCCGTGCTTGAACAGGTGGCTAGTACGCCTATTCCACAAGTTATGCCAGTTCAGCCCGCCACCTTTCAGAGCCAGCATACTGTTATGAATGGACAGGGAGCTGGATACCAGGCTATGCACTCAGTTTTTCCACCACCCGCGGTACATCCTGGGTATTTCGGAGGTGGATCAGTGTTCCAAAGTATGGCTGGTTATGGGCCTGGAAGTCAGTCGTACATGCCAGGAACAATGTTCGGGGGTATGCAAGGCATCATGCCAAACTCCATGTATGGTAGTATCGGCATGCAGTTAGGTTTCCACTGCAACCAGGGCCAGTTTGGGGTGCCACAGGGTCATTTTCGCATGGTTGGTTTTTCTGGACAGCAGCCAGATATCGCACCTCTGACGCAAAATGTGAATGGCCAACACGTGCCGATCATGCCTACTACAGTGCTGTAACAAACTGCTGACGTGTCAAAGCCTAAAGAATGGAGCCAACTTTCAGATGCCGGCCGAGGGGCCTAAACCCTAAGAAGAACAAGTAACAGAAGAAGTGTCACAAAGTGATGACGTGGTTGCCCGAGAGCAGAAAACCCTAACCCTAATTTTTGCCAGAAACCCTAACTGCTGAAACCCAAATTCCAAAAACCCTAACTGTTGAAACCCTAACCCTAAAACCTGCAAACCCTAATTCTGAAAACCCTAACCCTAAAACCTGCAAACCCTAATTTTGAAAACCCTAACCCTAAAACTGCAACAGCGTGGCTGATTTTCGTGATTTATGCTGGCAGCTTTTGGCATTGCTTTTTGGCCAGAAGCTTTTGAGTTTGAAAGCTTTTCATGTAAACTGCTTTTTAGGCCAAGGGCCTTTAAATATGAGGCTAGGGCTCATTCTCTGGCATGCTTCATGGAGAAGGTGCAGAGTCTAGAGTACCGACTTGTACTTTGATGATGCAATGTAAAGAAATACCGAAAGGGACGCCAAGGTTTGGGGCCAATACTCTCTGGGGTGGAATTCCGCCACTCCGTGTCGCGTGTCGTCTCTCTCTCTTTCAGTTTAGTTGTCATTGAAGTGCTAAAAGCGTGTTCAGTCTGTTTTTTTCTATTGGCACGTGGTGCCCGCCTTGTGACAAGTGCCCATGTCGCAGACCATTCCGTATGACAACTTGGGGGCACTAGAGAAGCCGAAGGCTTACAAAGAAGGTGGTGCAGCGGTAAAGTTCAGTACCTTCAGTGGTTTCGAGGATAAGACAAAGGCACTCACTTTCCTCCAGCAGTTTGATACAGCTTATGCGGGAGGGAATTTTACAGAGGCCTCGAAGGTCAGGAAAGCTGCCACTTTCTTAAAGGACAATGCGCTTACATGGTGGACGACATTGTTAATGCAAGGACAGGCACTCGCCACTTGGGTTTACTTCAAGCTAATGTTTGCATCTACTTGGCTATCAAATGAATTTCAAGCCGACGTCTTGACAAATTGGCACCAGCTTACTTCAGCTTCGTGCAAGAGCTTGTTGGAATACAATAGGAGGTTTTGTAAAGCGTTACTCTCAATGACCTCCTACAGATTTGTGCCACTGACAGAGCAGATAGAAAAGTACTGTTGTGGGCTGCCTAAAGGGCTTCGCGATTACTGTACAAAGAACAGAGTGGCTACCCTTACTCAGCTTATGGAAGTTGCGAACACTGGTCTTGCCTTGTTGAAAGGAGAGGACAGTGGATTTCCGAGCAGTGACAAAGGAGGGTAGCAAAAGAAAAATTCAAGGAAGAAGCCCTTTGTGAAAACGGGTCCTGATGCGTCACAGGGGTCAGAAAAGGCCACCAAAGATAAGGATTCAGCCGGGACTTCTGGAGCGCAGGCAAAGAAACAGAAAAAGGAAGCCTTTTGTGCGCAAGTCGCTCGAGGAAAAGAAGGTCCTAATGGCTGAGAACAAATGCTTTATATGCGAGCAGCCTGGTCACTTTTCTATCAATTGTCCATTAAGGAAAAGGCCAGCTGACTCAGAGAATAAAGCTGACTCAGAGGATAAAGAAGACCAGAAAGGCAAGAAGCCAAAACCCACGGCAGGTTTAGTGCCAGACATGGTGGGTGATAGGCCGAGCACAGATGCCAGTGAGTTATGCAGGGCATGGGGTAAAGTTAGGGATCAGACGGCACTCATCTTTTTTGATCCAAGTGCCAAAGCCAACTTTATCTCACCAGAGTTAGCTATGAAGCTGGGCATCAGAGCTGAAGAGATGGGGTATACAACAGAGGCAGGGTTGGCATGTCCTGGCCACTCAAAGTGTGTTACTCCCATCATTGGAGAACTGCGTCTGCATATTCAGTCGTATGTGGACACTGAAGAGTTTTACATCATGCCGCTGGAAGGTTGTGACGCCTTGTTGGGGATCCCGTGGATGTTCCGAGTGCATGGAGTCTTGGATGCCTACAACAAAAAGATCACTTGCTAGCATAGGGGCAAAACTCACATCTTGGATGTAAAGCTTAAAGGAGAGTCAGTCCCTATTGTATCTGCTTCTGCTATCACTTCTGTAATAAAGAATCATCTTTCTGTGTACTTGATTTTTGCACGTGATGTCTCAGATAGTGATCAGTCAATTTATCTGTGCTAGATAAAGAAAGGTCAGCATTTTTGCAAAAGTTTAGTGACTGTTTTTCTGATTCATTACCGTCGCAATTGCCGCCAGAGAGACCTGAGGACCATCAGATAGATTTGGTGCCAGGGTGTAGCCCACCAAATAGACCTCCCTGTAGGGTTAGTGCGGCGCAGCAGAAAGAGATTATGGGCCAGGTTGAGGAGTTATTAGAGAAGGGGTTGATTCAGCCTAGTTCTTCACCCTTTTGCCTCCCAGTGCTCCTAGTGCAGAAGAAGGATGGCTCATGGCGCATGTGTATTGATTACCGTGCGTTGAATAAGAATTGATGATATTCTCGATCGTTTAGAGGGTGCTGCAATTTTCAGCAGGATAGACCTTAAGAGTGGGTACCATCAGATTCGTATAAGGCCAGAGGATGTGCACAAGACTGCGTTTAGAACGACATTTGGTCTTTATGAGTTTTTAGTGATGCCGTTTCGGCTAACAAATGCTCTTGCCACGTTCAACAGAATGATGGACCGGTTTTTCCGCTCGCATCAACAGTTTGTTGGAACGTTCTTCGATGACATGATAGTGTATTCGAAGAATGAAGAGGAGCATAGGCGTCCCTTGATCATTGTGTTCGAAGAGCTGCACAATCACAGGTTACTTGTCAATCCTAAGAAAAGTGAGTTCTTCCTCGAAGAGATCCACTTTCTGGGCCACAGTCTCAAAGGATGGTGTTAGAATGGATCCCGCAAAGGTCGAAGCTATCAAGACATGGCTAGACTTGAAGACTGTGTACGATGTCAAAAGCTTCTTTGGATTGTGTTCCTACTATAGAAGGTTTATCAGAAATTTTGCAGAGATAGCATCGCCTCTTCACACTTTGCAAAAGAAAGAGGTCACTTTCAGATGGACCCAAAAAGAGATTTTAGCTTTTAGTCTCTTAAAGGAAAGTTGACTTCAGATCCAGTTATTGTTTTGCCAGATCTCAAGAAGTCATTTGTGGTCCAGTGTGACGCGTGTGGCAATAGCATCGGAGCAGTGCTAATACAAGATGGACGGGTAGTAGCTTATGAAAGCCGAATTTTGCAAGGGCCAGAGAGGACTATGCAAGTCTATGAGAAAGAGCTCTTAGTCGTGATTCATGCGCTTTCTAGTTGGAAGCACTACCTCTTAGGTGCTGATTTTGTTGTCCAAACAGATCATCAGACTTTGCGATACTTCTTGACACAGTCAAAGTTATCCGAAAAGCATATGCGATGGGCAAACATTCTTTCCATGTTCCACTTCCAGATTATGCATGTGGAAGGCAAGAAGAATGTTGTGGCTGATGCGTTATCAAGAAAGCCACAAATTTCAGCTGTGTCAATTCCTTATCATCATGAGTTAGATGACATGAAGGAACAATATACTGTTGATGAAGATTTTGCAAGGATCTTTGAACAGTTACAAGAGGGGCAACATCACGAGCACTACCTCCTCAAAGATGGTTTTATGATGATGCATGGCAGACTTTGTATCACTAGGCCACTGCGACATAAGGTCATGGAAGAGAGTCATGTCCCACCGTATGCAGGGCATCGTGGCATTGATGCAACAGTTAAAGCGGTAGAGACATTCTTCTATTGGCCTACCTTTGAGGAGAGATGTGGATGCCTTTGTGCGAGCATGCATAGTTTGCCAAAAGGTCAAGTTTGACAGGCAAAAGGCACCAGGGTTGTTACAATCACTGCCGATTCCGGATAAGCCATGGGAAAGCATTGCTATGGACTTTATCTTTGATCTTCTAAGGACGCCAACAGGGAATGATGGTATATGGACCATTATCTGCAGGTTCAGCAAGCAGACCCATTTTATCCCTGTCAGGAAGAAGATAAAATCTGATCAGATGGCACGCTTGTTCATGTACAATGTGTTTAAGTACCATGGTATGCCACAATCGATTATCAGTGATCGTGATCCTCGCATGACCAGTTTGTTTTGGAGAGGATTGTTTGAGAACATGGGCACTACGCTCAAATTCTCTTCTTCGTTTCATCCACAAACTGATGGACAGTCAGAAGAGGCTAATTCTACTGTCTTAGATCTGCTGAAATGCTATGTGTCAGATAATAACAGCAAGTGGGAAGAGTATTTGCCTATGCTTGAGTATGCGTACAATAATATGGTGCATTCATCTACTGGCAAAGCACCTTTTGAGATTGTTGAAGGCGGCAAAAAGGTTCCTCCCATTTTGCATACAAAGGACAAGAACTTTGAGGCAGATCGATATGATGAGAACATGGATGAGATGTATAAGAAGATTAAAGTTGCCTTGGAGAAGACTCAGGCAAAGCAGAAAAAGGCTGTTGATCGTCACCGTCATGAATTGCTACTATCACCTGGTGATTGGGTTCTGTTAAGGTTCGAAAAGGCAAGGTTAAAGAAGATGAAGGGCAAGGAACGGTTGTTTCCTAAGCTCAGCATGCGTTACTATGGACCTTTTCAAGTGCTTGACAAGATCAGCGATGTGGCTTAAAGGCTGAAATTGCGTGATGCATGGAAGATTCATAATGTGTTTCATGTGAGTCTTCTAAGACCCTTCGTGGGTGATGTGCCAGAAGATATGCCAGATGAGGATCAGCCAGAAGTTGAGGAACTTGATGAGATCCTGGTACCTGAGCAAGTTTTGGCACATAAGGACAGAAAAGTTAAAGGACAAGTTGCAAGACGCTATTTGGTGAAGTTCAAGAACTATCTGCCTATGGATGCAAAGTGGATGGAAGAGCATGAAGTGTCAGAGTCACCAAATGTATTGCAGCTTTACCTTGAAGCCTTTGGGTTACAGCCTACTTATGCCCCAACCCAACGTGTGCAAAGGAGGGGTAATGATAGAGCTAGTACATCAGATGTACATATGAATTCAGTGTAATAGATGGAAATGGCAAAAGTATGAAGGCCTCATTAAGTCATTTGTATCTATATGTTATGACCTTTCTTGCGGATACATGCGATGATAAAAGAGTGTTGATAGCACAAGATTATCAGTGGCGTGTATTTATGGTATGCAATCGAGGACGTTTGCGATTTCAAGAGGGGGGTATGTCACGAGGTATGTCACGGGGACGTGGCAACTGCTAACTTTAGTTGTTGGTTTCTTTCCAAGGGGTTTTGTTTTGTTTTTGAGACCCTCTTCTTGAAGTAGCAAACGGTCGGACATTGCATGGCCAATGTGAACTGTAGTTTCACCCGCAGATGGGTAGTGGTCGGCACTGGAATTCGTATGGTAAGAGGATGTCTAGGCTCAGAGCAAGATCATATAGGTCCCCCCGTCGCACTTAGCAAGTTGGTGGATACTAGGAAGTGAACTCAATTAAGGCGTAAAGTCAAGGTGGGACTACCAACAAAAAGTATCCGACAATTGGGCCACATTGCACTTTTGGATGCGGTCCCAATGAGGATAGATGGTCAGAAGACCAGTGGGAGCCCAACGGAAGCATCTCCTAAAATTTAGGGAACTGCTATTTTGGGCCGTGAAATGTGTTCACGTCATTACCTCTGGTATGACTAGGGGAACATTTTACAACTCTGCCGCGAAGTCAACTGGACAACCGGTCAAGATATTTTTAAGCGGCGAACCCGAAACGGACAAATGCTTGTAAATGCGCCAAGTGTCGATTTTTCATGAACTTTCCCCTTGCAAAAAAATGGGCGCTGATTTTTAAGCTGGGCGAGGCCTAATTTCAGCTTTTGTCACAGGTTAAGAGCTATGGAGTGCTTCCTTTCCCTCTCATGTATAGTGTGGTGCTAGGAGTGATGCCTTGCACACTACACACTGCTCTCTCTCTCCCCTACGTGCAATTATGTGATGCCCCACAAGAGGGATCCTCATTTGACTGATGTACGGCTGTGTGGGTTCATGCTTTTGTGCTGAGGCAAGAGCCTCCTTGAGCAGGAACAGGGGTAGCTAGCTGCTACTCCAAAGCAGGCACTGGCGAGGGTCATAACCTCACCATACAGGTGCAAAATCAGCACTGTGTATGCGCTATAATTTTACTGTTTTTCAGCCATACGAATGCCAGAACCTTTGGGAATTGTGCCCCACTTGTAGAGGACAGTTAGGGGACTGTTTGGGGCTGAAAACAGGGCAAAAACCAATAAATTCAGCGTGCTGAATTTACTGTTTTTGGGCAGGAATCAGAGGGTATACGCCAATAGAAGCAAGTTTCAGCAGGGGAATTGGTTTCGCGCAAGTTTAGGGGTTGTTATGTTGCCGAAATTTGGCCAAAACAGGCGGTATTTAGTGGGATACAGTCAAAGGATTCCTAGGACTCTTCTTTGTACTTTACCCTCCTAAAGAATAAAGAAATACCGAAAGGGGCGCCAATTTTGGGGCCTACACGTTGTCGGCGTCTGCTTGGAGCATTCTAGCTTCCGAGCCGTGTGTGTGATTAAGTGTTAATTCCCGTTACAGGTCTCCTTTGCAAAGTGCTCTGTGTGTGTGTCTAAAGTAAAGAATTTCGGGTGAAAGCCAATGCCTACCGGCAGTGTCTTGTCCAACACCCAAATCAACCATAAGACGTCTGAGCCATACACACTCAACCGTAGCTGTGAAGACTGCCTTGCACTCAACCTCACAACTCGAAGTGGCCACAATAGGTTGCTTCTTGCGCTCAACCATGATATACATGAGCTGCCACGCATGAAACAAAAACCACTTGTGGACACTCGTGTGTCAAAACAACCAGCCCAATCTGAGTCCGAAAAAGCATGTAAATTTGGCGTCAATGATCCCCCCCTTGGGATAAAACAAGCCAAGATGTAGAGTGCCACTAAGGTAGCGAAAAATCCTCTTGACAGCCTGCCAATGCTTAGACCCTGGGCTATGCATAAATTTGCTGACCTGTGAGATTGCAAACTGAATATCTGGCCTCGTGTTGCATACATAAATGAGGCATCCAACAACAGTTTGGTAAAGGTGACATCAGCAGGATCACCAGCGTCATGAAGACTCAATTTGAAACCTTTTTCCATGGGAGTGGCAATAGGTTTGCAATCCTCAAGTCCAAACTTACATAGCAATGTCTCTATGTAACTTTTCTGACACAAGGCAATGCCACCATCACATTGCTTAAATTGTATACCGAAGTAATGATGCAACGATCCCAAATCTTTCATCTTGAAAGTAGCATTCAAATCAGCCTTAAATTCAGCAATATGTCTCTCATTTGGTCTAGTAATCAGCAAATTATCTACATAAAGAACCACAATGAGAAGTACATCACCCTCACGCTTTACATACAATGTGCTTTCTGTTGGACTGTTACGAAAGCCTTGTTTGACCAAATGAGTGTCAGCTTTCTCATACCAAGCACGAGGAGATTGCTTCAACCCATACAAAGCCTTGTTACATTTGCACACTTTATCCTCGTCCTTTCTTGACAGAACCGTGAGGCTGCGTTACATAAACTTCCTCAAATATGTCACCATTCAAGAAAGCAGTAACAATATCTGATTGATGTACATCCCAACCAAAATGAGCTGCGAATGCACATAGAAAACGCACAGTAGTCATACGACAAGTGGGAGCAAAAGTCTCTTCATAATCTATGCCTTTTTGCTGTGCATAACCCTTTGCAACAAGTTGAGCTTTATGGCAATCGATCTCACCATCCGGCTTGCGTTTCAACTTGTAAACCCACTTCGCACCAATGGCCTTTTTGCCAGGAGGCAAATCACATAAAGTCCATGTGTCATTTTCTATAAGTGCATCATATTCTGATTGCATGGCAGCCATCCAATTTTCTGAATTCTGTGCTTCATCAAAAGTCAGAGGCTCCTCAACATCATGTAAGCTAGACATAGCCAATGCATAACAATCTGATGCATAAGATGCATGGCGAGAGCCTGAACGAGTACGACTAGACAAAGGTTCATCCAATTTACTATCACGCAATGTATGCACCAGCCATTTTGGTATACCTCTAGCTTGCTCATTTTCAGCCTTTCCTCATCAAGTACATCATGTACATCTGCATCAATAATAGGCTGATCTGTAACATTTTCGGAAACCCCCATAGGCTGTACATTTGCCTCATTGGAATTTACATTCGTATTTCCACCACTAAAAAGAGGGAACAACGTGTCATAAATTTCCTGTGCGCTTACATTAATTTCTCTAGCACATGACAGCAAAGGCTGAACAGAATCTTCCACAAACACTACATCCCGTGAAACCAGAATACGCTTTGTTTGCGGATGATACAACCTGTAACCGTTGCTTTCAGCACTATAACCAACAAAAATACATTTGACAGCCTTATCATCCAATTTTCTTCGCTGTGTTTGTGGCACCAAAGCATATGCCAAACAGCCAAAAATATGGTTGTGCTCAATAGAAGGCTTTCTATCATGCCATGCTTCATATTGAGTGATAGATTGCAAAGCTTTTGTAGGACACCTGTTTAGTACATAAGTGGTACACATGATGGCCTCAAGCCAAAAAGAATGCGGCAAAGCTTGACTTTTGACTATACATCGTGCCATTTCCGTAAGTGACTTGTTTTTCCTCTCAGCAACACCATTTTGTTGAGGTGTATAAGGCACTGTACACTCGTGTTTTATCCCACGACTAGCCAGAAATGCATTGAATTTATGAGACATACTCCCCCCCTCGATTGGAACGGAGGGTGCCCATAGTATATTTCGAGACATTTTTAGCCATAGCCAGAAATTGTTTGAAGCACATAAAACCTTCGGACTTCGCTTTAAGCGGAAATACCCATGCATGCTTGGAGTAATCATCAATGAAAGTCACGAAGTACAGGTAATTGCCCAAGCACGGAGTTTCCATGGGCCCACAAACATCACTATGCACAAGCTGCAACCTACATATGGTCCGAACTGAACCATCCTTTGGAAACTTAGAACGCTGCATCTTACCCAAAATACAGCCTTCACAAACATGTTTGACAAGTGCTTCAAGAGGCGGCAAAGAAGCAACCATATCAAATTTCTGCAAACGCAGCAAACTGGAAAAATTCAGATGACCAAAATGTGCATGCCAAAGTTTTGCATCTGAAATAGCCCTTGAATCTGCAACTGCATTTGCAAAATTTTGTCTACACTTGTCATATAAAGTGAGCTTATATAGCCCACGGCACAAAAGCCCAGATGCAACGATTTCATCCCCAAAACTGAGATCACGAACTGTACATTTGTCATCCACAAATTTGACTACAAGTCCAAGTCTAGCAAGTACAGATACAGACAAAAGATTCTTCTTGATCCCAAGTACATAAAGTGCATCAAAAAGTGTGAAAGAACTGCCATTAGCAGCAATTAGCACAATCTTTCCAACTCCCTGAACTGGATAAGAGGCATTGTTGGCACAAGTGACTGAATTCCCATGAGGGACAGACTCGAGAGAGGTGAACAATTCACGATGTGAGGTAATATGCTTTGTAGCACCACTATCAAAATACCACACATGTGAATCTGCAGCAACTGAAATGCATGAATCATGGACAACAGGATTGTAAGTGCACTTTGCACTAAAAGCCCATTCTGCATCAACATCAACATCACCGTCTCCTTTTACAAAAGACTCAACAATGGCTGCATTGGTAGTGGAACCAGCATTTGCAATGGAACCACTCTCTTTCTTCTTAGCCTCTTTGGCCTTCGACTTAGGACATTGCTTGATCAAGTGATCATTAGCTTTATAATAATGGCAACGCATCTTCTTTTTGCCCTTATCACCAGAATTGCCAGACAAAGTGCTACCAGCAGAAGCATTAGGAATGGAAGTTTTGCCACTCGCAGTAGAACCATAAGAAGTGGTTGCATTGCTATTACCACCCTTTCTTTGAGAAGCAATAAAAGCCTGTTCAACTGCACGATGTCGAGTCCTGTTTTTCCTGGAAAGTGACTCTCGCAACAACAATGTGCATAATGCATCAAACTTGACAACTTCTGGATTTCCTTGGGTCACAAGTCTCCAAGTACTAGCAAAAGTCTGGTAAGAATCTGGTAAGGCATCAAGAACAGTGTGCACAAGGGAACTGTCTGAAATGACTTCACCTGCAGAAATAGGTTGCTTATTGATATCCTTGACACCAGCAAGAAAAGTGTCCATATCATCCTTCTCATGCATAATCTTCGACTACAGCTCTTTACGCAGCAAAGCAATTTTAGCCTCATTGCGACTTGCATAAAGACCAGCCAAAATATCCCAAGTCTATTTTGCAGATTTTGTTGAACAAATGTGAGGAACAATGGTTCGCTTCACAGACAACGCAATCAATGCATGAGCCTGCGCATCCTTTACATCCCAACGAACTTGTTCTGCCGTAGGCAAAACAACTCTAATAGCAGTAATCCTTGCAGCAAGACCTGCAACATCCTCAACATCGCCTACATCCTCAGAACCAGGACGTACATCAATTCCCTGCACAATATTGCATACGTCCTTTGATACAAGAATGTGTTGCATCATATAAGCCCACATAGGGTAATTGTCCCCATCCAACCTGTCCTCAGCAACAAACATCTTGAACACATCTGTGTTGTTGTTAGTCATGGTAAATGTTGCACCTGATGTGAAAACTGCTCGAAAAGAGGAGAAACGGAGCGGGAACAACACGTGCTATATAGCACAAACCGTAGAAGACTGTAAGGCACCTGTTATGCAGAAAACAGCACTGACAGAAATTCTGCACAAAATGATAAAATTGCCTATGCAGGCCTGCCTGTAGTGGAAACGGAGGCCGAAATGAGCTCGAATGAGAAATCTAAGCAGACTGAGCTCTACGAGACTACCCGAAATATTTGACGACCTGTAAACGCTCGCCAAACCTCACTGAAATCGGAGAAAGTGAGCAGGCTAGTGCTGGAGCAGCTGGCGACTTAGCCTGGGAGGATGCAACCTGCTCTGATACCAATTGTTGGAATTAGGGTTGCAGAGAAACTCACACAGCTTGGAGAAGACGAAGGAAGCTCAAGGCACACAATAGAGAGTGTGTTACTTGGTGTGCAATGGAAAGATAGATAGCCCTAGAGTGATGGGCGTATATACAATGCACGGGGGAAAAAACCTCCTAAAGAGGGAAAAAATGCCCCGGCAGTCCTAGTGTGTTCACACACATCACTACCACATGTATATGGTAACACGTCCCCCGTCCCTTGTTTTGCCATGTCCTCATCCCCGTCCTCGAGACCCGTCCCCGGTCCCTTGTTTTGCCACGTCCCTGTCCCCGTCCTTGGGCCCCGTCCCCCTGTGATTATGCTTGTAACATGCATATGTGAGCATTTGTGCTACATTGTGATGTGCCAACCACTGAATATTCCTTATTGGATGAGATACACGACCCAGGATATGAAGAGTTCCAATCTGGAATGAAACTCCTTATTGGATGAGATTCCTTTGGGAAGCCAACGACCCAGGAAATCAAGAGCTTCGATTTGGAATGAGAAACTGATAGTAGCGGAAGTGAATGTTGGACTTTGCTCAAGATGAGTGCTCCGAACTATGTTCAAGGGTTCCTTTTACTTACGGAAGGGAGAGCCTTCCGTTTCTTTAGTGAGAGAGTGCAAATGATCACAAACAAAGTGGATAAACACTGTGAATGAAGGTGCTGAGACTGAGAGATAGAGAGAGAAGAATACGACACCAGAATGTTGTCAAACTCTCCTCCGAAGGCCCCACTCTCTATGGCGAGAGCGGTCTACTATTGATTGCACAATCTCTACATTGCTTTGGACTTACCGACGATGTCGACGACGATGAGGACGACGACGAGACGGGCTGAAATCTGAAAACGCTAAGGGCTGAAATCTGCAAATCTTTATCTGCTGAATTTTGACTCTATGTTGGTGACGACGGTGATGACGACGACGCGCTGAATACGTAGATGCTGAAATCTGCGTTTTTCGGGCTGAATCTACAAACTTCGGTGGATCTGACCGTGCGGCAAGGATCTGCTGCGAGAAGGTGAGATCTGCGAGGTTTGGGACTTCTACTGCGACGTGTCTATGCTGAAAACTGAAAACGTTGATGCTTCTGTGGTCTTGTCACGATGGAACTGCAAAACGCTGGTGTGCTATGTTGCTCCAAAAACGCTAGGGACTGATCTGGTACTTGATGCAAAAACGCTAGTGATCCTGATGTCCCGCAGTCGCCAGATTGGCCTACAAATGCAAAACGCTAGGGCTGATCTGCAATGGAAGGAAAAACGTTGTCTCTTCTTGTTGATGACTGAAAACGCTGAGTCTTCTTGCCCGGGGGGGGGGGGGGTCTTGCTTGAGAAGGTGCATTGTTGGATGTCAGGTCCCTACTGCCTCTTCTGCCAAAAAGTGCTAGCGCTAGGTTTCTTATGTACTTGCTTATCAAAATTGCCCTACTTAGTTCCCAACAAAAGTCACTTAAAAATAATAAGTGAAAAATGGCTAAAATAGGGAAAATAGGTCTATGCACTGTAAAATTTCTCTTGATGGGTAATCTGATGATCATGTTGTGTGGAACCAGAGGATATGCATCTACTCTAAGTGTTTGGACATGCATGATCTGCGAACAGACTCACAAAAGTGCCAGAACACTTCCTAATCTAGGCTGACTGAACTAAACTGAACCCATGTCATGAAGTAGCTTGTTCACGTACACATAGGGTTAGATGTGCACGTGACAAGTAATATAAAGAAATACTGAAAGGGGCGCCAAGGTTTGGGGCCAGTACTCTCTGGGGTGGAATTCCGCCACTCCATGTCGCATGTCCTCTCTCTCACTTTCAATTCAATTGATATCGAAGTGCTAAAAGTCTGTTCAATCTGTTCTTTTCTAGTGGCACGTGGTGCCCGACTTGTGACACATACTCACTTGGTTGTGAGAGACTAAGTTGGCCGAGATAGTGTATTTTTGTGAGAAAGAACTCACTTTTCTTTGCATTCCAATTTCCCGGTAGCACGCCACTAAACCGGCCATCTTGCAAAGTAAGCTGAGCCCAAAGTAAGGAAATTGATTAACCATGTGAAAGAGCTTCTTCAAAAGGGTCTAATTCAGCCCAATACATCACCTTATTGTTCGCCAATGCTTCTCATATTAAAGAAAGATGGATTTTGGAGAATGTGCATTGACTATAGCGCTCTCAAAAAAATCAGCATCAAAAACAGATACCCAAGATCAATGATATATTGGACAGGTTATAGGGTTTCTATGTGCTTTAGAAGAATCGACTTGAAAAGTGGCTATCATCAGATCAGGATCGCTCCTAGAGATGTATGCAAGTTTGTGTTCAGGGCGTCCTTTGGATTTACGAGTATTTGGTGATGCCTTTTGGTCTCATAAACGCTCTTGCAACATTCAACAGGATGATAGACATGATTTTCAAAGAGTAAAGGTCATTTGAAGGCACTTTTTTCGATGACATCATTGTATTCTCTAAGAGTGAAGCAGAGCACAGACACCATCTCTTACAAGTTTTTCAGACATTGTGGCAACATAGATTGCTGGTTAATGGGAAGAAGAGTAATTTTTTCTTGCCAGAGATAAATATTTTGGGACATATCGTCTCTTCAGAGGGTGTAAAAATGGACCCTGCCAAAGTAAAAACTATCTGACATTGGTCAGATTTGAAAAATGTACATGAAGTTTGCAGCTTTTTGGGCTTATGTTAATGCAAGAGGGCCATGTTATAGCTTATGAGAGTAGAATGTTCTCGCGAGTGGTCTACGAGAAGGAGCTGTTAGCAGTCAGACATACTCTTACTCAGAGGCAACATATCTGGCTCGGAGCAAATTTATTAGTGTTCATTGATCAGCCAAGTCTGAGATACTTCTTGTCCCAGAAACAACTTTCGGATAAGAAAATGAGATGGATGAACATTTTGTCACAGTTCCACTTTCAAATAGTCCATGTTACGGCAAAGAAGAACTCGGTGGCAAACGCGTTGTCATTAAAGCCACAAATATTGGCTATTTCGACAATACACCATTTGAACTTCGAGGATATGATTGATCAATACGCCACGGATCCAAATTTTGCGGACATCTTTGACCAGCTACAAAGTGGGGAGACAATTGCAGGCTATGCTCTGAAGGAAGGTTATTTGATCTAAAAGACCATGTTGTGTGTCACACAGGGGTTGAGGAACAATGTCTTCACAAAGTGCAATTATCTACCTTTTGTTGGGCAACGAGGCATCGAGAGCACATGGATGAGTTTGTTCGTAGTTGTTTGGTGTGTCAAAAGGGCAAGTTTGACAGACACAAGGCACCTGGTCTACTACAACTTGTAAACAGACTCACTTTATTCGGTAAAGAAGACAGTAAAAGCTGTAAAAGCTGATGATTTGGCTAAGTTGTTTATCTCACAAATTTTCAGATTACATGGTATGCCCGAATCCATCGTGTCGGATAGAGATCCCCACTTTACAAGTTTGTTTTGGAGAGCAATTTGGGAGATTATAGGAACACGACTTAAATTCTCATCCTCGTTTCGTCCACAAACAGATGGGCAGTTGGAGATAGGCGTCTTAGACTTGTTAAAGTCATATATCTCTGACCAGAAGACTTAGTGGGAGTTTTTCCTTAGTGGAGTTTGCTTAAAACAACACAATTCACACATCCACAAGGAAGGTGCCATTGGAGATCATCAAGGGCGTCAAAAATGTTCCACCCATTCTAAGCACCAAAGATAAGATTTTTGAAGCAGATTTGTGTACATAGAATCTAGACACTACTTTTGCCAAGGTACACGAGGCTTTGGAGAAGTCTCAAGCATGGTATAAGAAGGCACTAGATAAGAATCGACATGACTTGTAGCTCAAGATAAATGATTGGGTGCTACTCCGGTTTGAAAAATCATGCCTACGAAAACGGAAGGGTAAGAAGAGGCTTTTTTTGAAGCTAAGTATGCGATACTATGGACCTTTCTAGATACAGGAAAAGATAAATGATGTGTCCTTCAGATTGAAGTTACCAAATACTTGGAAGATTCACAATGCATTTCATGTGAGTCTATTGAGACCTTTCAAAGGTGGAGTGGCAGTGGACAGGGGTCCAAACAAGCAACCAGAAGTGGAAGAGACAGAAGAGATACTCATTCTAGAACAAGTAAGTTGACACCACGGTATTTGGTCAAGTTAAGGAATTATTTGGCTCTTGATGCCAAGTGGATAGAGGAGGACTCAGCAGATACTCTCAGATACTAGAGCTTTGCATTGAGGCTTTTGGTTTAGCACCGACTTTGCCAAGAGTTACCGACTAGTCAGTAGGTTGAATCTGGTGCGATGCAGACTGCACAAGAGGGGAGTTACTCTGCTCCTTTGTCACTGGTTACCTCAATGAGAATAAAGTCACTGATTTCTTTTGAGATTTTAGGGATATTGACAAGTTGACAGTATTTTGCTGAATGACTTTATGTAAAAGTACTTTGAAATGGGAATTCCTAAAATGAGTATGTTACATGTTGTGTATGTTGTTTGAGTATGTGTGAGAAAGATGAAATGATTGCAACATTTTATCTTTGTCACCTAAGGGTGACGTGAATGTGATAGTAACGAGATTTAGTAGATCAAGACATCTGTGAAAGATCAGTGCAATATGGATGTAATGACAATGATCATTATTCTCATCTATGATCTCAACGGGGAGAATGTTCAATGACTGTCGTCTTTGTGCAAGTGTTGGATATGTGTGGTCTAGTACATCGGTACTTAAGAGTCAACGTCTACTGAACTAGTCTTTGTCCTATGTCTGTTTTGGAGGCGTAATTAAGGGTGATCACAAATCTTTCAAGAGGCGTGTATGTCACAAATTGATGACGTGGCATGGCCGAGGGACCTAAACCCTAAGAGAAGCAGATTAGGTTGTGCAAAGCTTGCAGGATTTGGTGGAGGCCGAGGTTAGGTTAAAAATTGTAACCCTACCAACTTACAGGAATTGGTCGAGGGGCGTAAACCCTCAATAAATAAAGCAAGGCCTAAAAATTGCGTAGAGGTTGATGGTGTGGCAGCTATACCGATTTCGATGAATCGCGCTGCTGATGTCGAAAGCCGTACAAATTTCCGCAAATTGCGCTGAGCTTTTTGGACCGCCATTTTTTTGGCTCAGTAGCTTTTAAGTGCAGCTTCTCATGTAACTGCTTTTGAGTTTGGCCAGGGGTCTTTATAAGTGTACTAAGAGACTCTCTTCTACTCAAATTAGCTTGGGAGTAGTGCGAGGAGGAGGACCCCTAGACATTGTACTTTGCGAAGCATAATAAGAAAGAAATCTTGAGAAGGGGCGCCAGTCTGTACTAAGGGCCTCTCTGCTACTCATATTAGCATGGGAGCAGTGTGAGGAGGAGGACCCTCACACATTGTACTATGCGAAGCATAATAAATTATAATAAAGAAATACCGAGAAGGGGCACCAATCTTTGGGGCCAGTGCGTCTGGGTGCGAACTACGCTGTGCCTTGTCGACTCTCTCTCTCTCTATCTCTCTCTCTCTCTCTCTCTCTCTAGGGAGATCTAGACGACCCCGATGGAGAAGAGGAGCTACATAGTTTCGAAGGAGGCTACAGCAAAGGATTCGAGCCATACTTTTTCTCGTCCAGAGTGTAGATGAAGATGGATCTCTACTTCCCTCCCATATTGTCTACACGCCTAGTTCACACATTTCACGCCTTTCACCTTTCACACCTATCAGCTTAGTTTAGGATTCCGCAGTATTTATATTTTGTTTATCCTAGTTTAATTTATTTTGTTAATCTGACTTTGTATCAGATACACCGCATTGTAACTTTCTGGTCTCATAGGTCACTTTGGCCTTTTGAAGACGTTAATATAACATTTCATTTCATTTCATTTCTCTCTCTCTCTCTCTCTCTCTCTCTCTCTCTCTCTCTCTCCAAGTTTTGCAGAGTTGTTTGGAGTAGATCTTTGGCTTAGAGTGTCCAAGTCTATTACAAGAGGCATGATCATGACATTTTATCTGTAAAAGAAGCCATAATGTAGTATCTTAAGTATCAGTGATTAATTGTTGAACAGACCATACCTTCATTGCAGTAAAGATTTTCCGATGTGACATTGGACCGGGAAAAAATGTTATTTTCAACCAGTTTTTGGCATATTGGTTTCTTAACATAATTCACAGATATGGAAAACAATGACATGTTGACTTTCCTATTTCATCGAATGATCGCTGTTATGAGCGAAACTTTTGGTTAGAAGACGTGCAAATTTTAAGGGACTTTCTTTTGTGGATGCATGGCACTGTGTAGATTTTGTTGAAGGACCCATTGCAGCTCCAGATGGATCGCTTGAAAAAGAGATTATTGAATTGCGGCGAGAGAAAAGAAAACTTGTAAGCTTTTTCCTTGCCCAACAAACTTTAAAAAAAAAAGAGTATGTAGAACAGTCTGATGGTGTTGAATCTCTAGAGCTATTTGATTGTTGAAAGAAATAATCATGTAAACAAAGATAAGATAATTTACTGTGCTATTTTATCCCTATCTTTTAAGTAGCAGGTTTTCATGACCAGACTTGTTTTGTACCTAAGTGAAACCGAAATCTTGTGCTTAAATTTCATGGTAAACATGGACTCCTACCCCCCATGATTTGCTTATGAAAGTGTTTTTTAGATGAATTGAAAACTCTAGGTTTCACAAAGATCATTTTTGTTTGTTTCTGTTTAGAAAGCTATGTATCTTACTATATCCTGGCCAACCACAAAAATCAAAGTCAAAATGAGAGAGAATACAAGCATCCATTGAGGATTATTTTTCACTGGTTTTCTACCTATTTACTGTGAGGACATGATGACAAATTTTTTTTGGGAAGCTTTGCTTTTTCGATAGACAAGTGAAATTCAGAACAAAATGAGCATGATATGTCATTGCACTCAGAGGATTTGATACAGGGTCATAGAGGACCGAGGTTATCAATGTTTTAAAAAAAAAAAGATATCAAGTGGGTAGCTCTGAAGTGATACATTGCAAGCATCATGCGCAATATTCTCCAACTAACACAAAGTGCTCGAGGCAACTAGGGTCAATCTCCCACTGGAAAAGCGGGCATGGAATGCATTTCATAATTGTTAAGACAAAAGATGTTACATCAAAATGCATTGGCCATGCTTTTTGCTTGTTAAGCATGCTCCAAGTTATCTTGTCTGTAAAAGTTGTCACAAAGAGAGAGCAGTATGCAGATAATTTTTTTGATTGCTTGTGATAGCGAGCACGATTCAATATTTCTTTTAGTAATCACCATGCCACTCCAATGGGATCTATTAATCTCGACAAAATGTTCTCTCAAATTTTTAATACATACATCCAATGTTTAATACATATACTTATTTTTTCCCTTGGGTTGCATGGATTGCTGAAGCACTTACGAAAGACACATACATGAGATGGTAGCTTGTTTCATTCCATCTCCATCTCATGTCATTCTGTAGTAACAACAAGTAGCATATGTACCACAATGTGTATGACAATTGATAGGGCTCATATGTACCTAGGAGCGAAACCAGTAAGGAGTCAAAAGTACTATTAAAATCCTCAATCAGTAGTTTCAAGTCTCCCTACTCCTGTTTCACTTTCTGATTGTACCTTTCTTGTCATTTGAAGCTCTAGTCATGATTTGAAAGGTGCTACTAATGGCAATTCTCATTGGGTAGCATGGACGATTTTGCACATGATCGTAACTTGTACATAAACTCACCAAGTACCACTCTCATTATATGAATCTTTCTTGTCCTGTTGTATCCTGCAATGGGATCCTCCACCATTGAAAGCTCTCTTTCACGCCATCAGCTTTAGTTTCTTTCATTACTCTCAACAATAGTGAAGAAAGCTGTTGTAATTTCACCATTGCTGGAGGTTTCTTGTCCACTGAATTCTATGAAGGCATGTGCTATTTGACAATAATGCCGGTAGAGTCTAACTGCAAAGCCTTTCATTTATGCAAGTACCGTCTCTATAATGCACAATGTTGACGGAATACACCTTGGCATTCAATGCAAGCAGACACAAAATGGTGCACATCATGTTTCATGTTATGCCAATAAAATTGTTCTTCACAAACAAAAAGTGTGGTTGAAATACCCCCGTGGCCCATATATCGTTTCTCTTTGTCCTTTTGCAATGCAATCAACTTTAGTAAATTTACTTGTTAGAGTTACACTTCGAATGCTTAAAAGGTAAATTATCTATTGTTCGATAAAGTCCCATAATCTTTTACAACAAAATGAGTATTTATTGGATGTGAAGAGTTGTTTTCTCACAGATTTATGTTTTCAGAAGAAAGATGTTGACAAGTACATGTCTCAAGTCCAAGAAATGAGAGATTTGAAAGAAAAATGGAATCTTTTGGACTTTAAGTACCAGTTATTGGTTGATATGGTGCACATGCTTTTTCTAGTACCCTAGTTTTGCAAGTTTAAAATACAGTGTTCTGTCGCATGTTTGAAAAAATAACCTTAAGAGAAATCAATTGATATTGATTAAATGGATTTTGCAGTGGTCAATGAGGGTGCTTGATAATGAGAGAGGAAGCCTTTTAGACAAGGATGGACCTCTTAGTCCCGGAAGATCGAGCAAAAGAAATAGCTTAGCATTGAGTTCTCATTAGAAAAGCTGACAAAAATGATTGCATGGCAGAACGAAGCAATCATGCCCAATGGGTTTTTAATTACAAAATTTTGGCTAGTCTTACAGAGTTCAGTGATATAGTGCTTGCAAAAGTCATGGTCAATCCAATTCTACTCATGATCCACTAAAGATCTTTTTGTAAAACAGCAATTAATATTGAGTACCTGTCCCTAATATGAAGGGGCCTTTTGAGCAAAGACTTTGTTGGCAATGATCTCAACCATCAGGCACTAGAAGTAAGATGAGGCATCTTGGGTCACGAGTCCAATGCACTATTATACAACCAACCACCCCCAGTACACAGTCTTCTTCATCAACACTTGAAGGTGGCATGAGATGTCGACATAACAGCGCTGTGAGTGTACGGCACCGTGAGTGTTTAGGGGAAGTGACCCGGCTGGTAGCAATGAAAACATGGCTGGCAGTGCTTACAACATCCAGCTTGAAATGCAGGTTTGTAGCATCTCGTGTTGCAAATAGAGCCAAGAAGCAAGAGCAGTTGCAAGAATCCATTATTTGCTTTGTAGATTTGAGAAGAAGGAAGGCTGTTTTGTACGTACTATGATGTATCAATGGACATGACAAACAAAGATAGTAGCACTTGCATAATCAGAACCTGGCCAAGCTACAACATATGACAATCTGTGTAAGAGAGATTGCAACGGGTCTTCATCATCTCCCTAGGGGGGTACCTGAAAACATGATGAAAGAGGACCCTTGATATCAGCTATGGGGCTTTAGCTGTTGCTAGCATGGTTGTTAGCTAGATATGGAGAGCCTTAAGCAACACACTTGTTCTTATTTTACCTACAACTCTAGCGTAGTGTAATTTGTTTGTAGAAGGCTATCTTGATTCTTCATATGTTGACACATACATACATGCATAGATATACATACATACATACATATATATATATACATATATACAACTCTAGGGTAGTGTAATTTGTTTGTAGAAGGCCATCTTGATTCTTCATATGTGTGTGTGTGTGTGTGTGTGTGTGTGCGCGTGTGTGTATCTATGTATGTATATATATATAGAGAGAGAGAGAGAGAGAGAGAGAGAGAGAGAAACACAATGTTATATTAAGGTCATCAAAAGGCCAAAAAGACCTATGAGATCAAAAGTTTACATCCACTTGTGAGTGTTTGGGGAACATAAAAATACAAATAATTGAGGGTACCTAGTGTAGGTAGGTACGTAAGCCTACCCTTCATCATCAGCATCAGATAATACAACATCTCAAAACATATGGGAAGGAGTACAATCGCATGAGGGCTAATGAGTTGTACAATGGAGAAAGTATACAATGGTGATCAACTCATGAACTCTCTTATGGGTCTTTGTAGCATGGCCTCAATGTCCTCTATAGTCAACTCTTTGGGAGAGGCGTGCTCAATGTCAAATTAACATGTTTTAAAATTATTGTGATATGCAAATTACTTATAATAGTAACCCTTGTATTATTATTTGCTTCTATGTTCATTAACTTCATAAAGTCAATAATCAGAGCCATGTGAAAAAATCCTTTAGTATTCATGTTGGCATGATTGCATATTTGCAATTAGAAAGAATTCAATACAATCTTGGACAATTCGTGTTGTTCTTAATGACATGGGACTAACTCTATGTCAATATGTTTTAAAATCTGAAAATGAGTGTAGATTCATAACAATGTTTTACAAGCCAAGTTCAAGCCTCACTTGGATGTTGTTAGCGAGGCTAAGAATCATTTGAGGCAAACACAATGTCTTTCTCTCTAAAAGAATTAGAGCACCAACTTCGACTATATATTGAATGGAATGCCAATACACAATTACCAATATTGTTAGTCATGGGCTATTGAAAAACATTGTGATAATGCTTTGAATGCGATATATACAAAATGTGGTGTTCTTGATGAGCAACTTGTTCAAGATGTCTCTTGATTTGCATATATTACGGGGTTTTGCCATCAAATTGTTAGTTAATGGTTTGATGTCCAAGTATCCAAGCGTGGTGTACTTGTGAAAACAAAAGTTCTTGCAAGCTTTCCATCTAGGACATCTCGTCAAATTTTTACTAAGGCATAAAGTAAATACAAATATTGATACTCAAAGAAGAACACATACTCAAAGGATAGGCTGGTTGGAATGAATGTCAAGTGTGGTGCAGTCGACTATTGAGATTATGCAAGATGTTGACATGGGTAAACAAATTGATGTCCAACAGGTAGTCATTAGCTATTGAAGTACATCACGCTTGGCAATCCTCTGATTCACATGTATGACAATTTTGGTGCACTTTTGAAAGCACAAGCTCTTGAAGAGATTCCAATCTAGCTTGGCGTCTCTTGGACTAAAAACATTGCAAGGTTTGTCCGCGTGAGCAAGGCTAGGAAGCTCTTGGTTGTTTTTCAGCAAAAAAAATGGAGTCAAGACATATCTTCAAATGAAATCGCTTATGATCCACTTCTAGCATGAAATTAATAACATGATGATTTGCCTAGATTATAGGAAATGTCCAACAGGACCAATGCCCAGAAGCTCTATGATATTTACGGAGAATTGACTATGATTTATTTCCAAATACAATTATTTATCGTTACATTTCAAAGATATCTAGCATCATGGAAGGCCTTTTGATGTAGGCAAAGAAATTTATGTTGAATCGTAGTCAACAAGTTATTGACAAGCTTCGAGTCAAAGATTTTCTCTTGGATTGCACTTACTATAGCAAGGTATGTCCAACATGGATAGGGAAAAGTTGCTCTTTAGTAGTTTAGTGAGTACATGTGGTACATTTGTGTAGCATGACAAGATGGGTCCAAGTTGTTGTCTCTTTGACTTCACTTATTGCATGGTATGTCCAACATGGGCAATGCAAGAAGGCTCCAATTTGTTTTGGTCAGTATATGCTAGAGCACAAGCCTTTGATGTTTTTCTTGGCCTACTCTTATTCCATGAGAAAAATCTTGCTCCGCATGGAAAAGGGTTTCCCCAAAAAATCCCCTTCGTTACAAGTCTCCAATTGGAAGCAAAAGTCTAGCAATGCTCTTGGCAATGCAGCAAGAATAATTTGCAAACAAGAATTGTCATTATTGACCTTACAGTAGCAATCGACTTCTCCTAAGGATCTTTCATCTATGCAACAAAATCATTTGTTACATTCTCCTCGATCTTTGGTTGTCATTGTTTAACATGCAAGCTATTTTCACCTCATTATGACCAGCATACAAATTAGCTAGAATATCCCATGCCTTTTTCTCCTTATTGATGATGTTGGGTACTAGAATATTTGATAGGGTGTGCAATCAAGGCATGAGCCTATGTATCTCTACCATCATGATGAGCTTGCTTAGCAATCAGTAAAATAACAAGATCACAACTTGTGGAAACTATAACACCCTTAGTAGACGGCCCTACAAAATATTTCGTCATATTTTTGTAACTAAGACATGTTCATCATGTATGCCCCTGCGTAGTTGTTTCCATCATCAATCTGCAAAAAATTTGATTGCACCCAATGCATAATTTTGCATGAAAAGAGAAGAATCCACACAAGCCCAATGTGTGGTATTTAGCACAACTCACAAAGCATTAGAGAATGCATGTAAGCAAGAATTTTTCTTGTAAATAATTTTATGATGTTGTACATGTAACATAAACAAAGTAAAATGAGTCTTAATGAAAGTTTTGAAATCATCACGCTCTATGAATCTACTAGGAAGTATATATGGCTCTAAAAACATTCACCGATGATCTCATTGATATGAGAAAGTGCAATAATGGGGTGTTTGTGATGTTGTATGGAGCATAGAAGCCTACTTTGGTACCAAATGTTGGAATAAGGGTTGCAAGAGTGCACACACAAAGCTTGGAGAAGAACCAAAAGCTCAAGGGCACCCAAAGATCTAGTATCACCTAACATGCAAGTATAGAGATTAGTTAGCCCTAGAATATGGGTGCATATATAATGCATTGGGAAAAGAGTCTCCTATGAGAAATCCTACATTTGTTAATTCGTGTCTCTACCAATATAGTAACAAATGTATGATCACAAAAGAATGACATGTAGCAAAAGCAATTGGAAAATAGGGTAGTTGGTCTTGAAATGCACATACATACCCAATTAAGCTCTTTGAAACAATGCAAAGATGTAGGCAAATGTCTTCACAAAATTTTGAAGCTAAACACACATCAGAGGAGAGCTAGGCATGTTATGTTGACATTGAACTGCATAAGCTTTATGGTTTGTTTCAAAGTATAGTGAGATTATATGTTAATTTTCTAACGCCATATAGATGTACTAAAGCGTTTATGTGTGCATGCAAATGTGAGTGGGAGTGGTAACCATAAGCAATGCAACCTAAACACAGATATAAATAGGGAAATAATGATCAAGATAAACTATGCATGATTAGCAAACATAATCTGAAGTGTTAACACAAGGTGCTAATGAAAAAGGCATCCTTGTTATGATGCGTTTGGGAGTGCTAAAGAATGATTAACAAACAAAATTAGAAGAGTTAACACGAGATGTGAATGAAAAGGCATCCTTGTTATAATGCTTTTTGGGATGCTAATAAGAACTCATAGAGAAAATAATGATAGAATTTGTATGTGTAATAGAAGAGGAGAGTAATATACGATAATTTATAGAGAGATTGTGAAATTCTTACCAAATTAGCTTGACATCCATGGTGAAGGAAACATTTAACATCCGGGATTGGTTTGACCATATGGAGCTCATAAGTTACATCCAAGAATCTACCTTATAGGTGATCTTCTCAATCATAATCAAGATAACTACAAAAATCTAGGAGAGGGTTAGTTCCAAGAGTTCTAATGTGATTCCAACATGTTACATTTTCCTCCTTTAGAGGTAGGACAAAGACATCCCAAAGCTCTAATGAGATTTCCAACATGTTATGTCTTTCTCCTGTGGAGGTACGAAAAAGACATCCCAAATTGAAAGAAGATATAGCCACATAAATGAATTTACAGTTCAAACAACTGAGCTCATTTAATTTTTTTGGAGGTAACATAATCCTTCAAGCATGTGAAACACTTTGTAGTAGGAGAGTGGATGGCATTTAGTGCTCAGACCTACCAAAACTGATAGGTCATGGCCTACTCACATGTGACGGATTGCACCGCTTGAGGTAAAGACCGGCTAATGGTAGGGCTTATGATACAATGAAGATAGCGTACAAGTGCCAACAATCACAAAGGCCAATCAAGGCTACACGTGAGTCGAGGTCAAGCGACTTTTATGATCCCACTTAAAAATGGTGAAACAATAATTGAGCTTGTGCTCTATTGGTTGAAAATAGATTTGAACTAGTACTATATTCAATAATTATCAATTTCTCATGATGCCCTTTGTTCTTGCCAATGCTTGTGTTATATCTATAAAGCACATTAATAGTGCACTTCAGGCCTTCCTAGGCAAGTTTTATTTTCTTCATGACAAGCTCATCTACAACCAAAATAAGAGCACGTAGAACCTTTGAGAAAGCGTGGAAAATTAAAGGTAGCATAGCTAGCTAAAAGGCCAAATGAGTGAGGTATGTGTGCCATGCATGCACGCGCACACACGCACACACACACACAATTATAGTGAGTGTCAATAAACCATTTTAGAGACTTGTACTGACTATTTCCCAGAGTTGTGTGGTTCTTTCCAAGTCTAACAAGAGCTTTTGAGAGTAAAGAGTTGAATTGGGAGTTGTAAGCTAAGGCTCATGCACTTAAGTGGAGGAACCATACATATGGTTTCATAGTGGGCGACTAGGAGAGTATTAGGTGGCTCTTCAGTCATATGAAATTGAAAAAATCAAAGGGCTAAATGGGCAAATTGACTTACTATAAGCTTACATATTGCAAAGGGAACAAAATTGATAGTAGATTCCCTTATTAGAAACTTATAGTAAATAGATTGAGCTTTAGTGGGTTGATCGTGCTATTAACATTGTTAAATAAGAAAAGTTATCTCTTCACAACTTTATATATAGACTGGAGCAGAACATAAAATATTTTTATGAAGCCAAAAAATTCACTCCAAGATTCACTATTTCTATTATTTTGAAAAGTTGACTCGAGAGCTTTACAAAATTGTTAGGTGCTAACAATGCCACAACCTACAATATCATAACAGCTTGCATAGAGGGTCTTTTTATCAGCCTTGCACTCTCTAAGAAAGATCTAAATATCATGAAATTCAAACGAAGGTTGAAAATGGCTTTTATTAGTGCTATATTCAAAAACCTATCAATTTCTCAGAATGCCCTTTGGTCTTGCCAGTGCGTGTGCTATATGTATAAAGCACATAAATAGCACACTTTAAGCCTTCCTAGGCAAGTTATACTTTCTTGATGACAAGCTCATCTAGCTGAAAGGCCAAATGAGTGAGGTGCGTGCATGCACACATGTGCGGCACACACACTCACACTCACACTCACACACAAGTTATAGTGAGTGTCAAAAAACCATTTAAGAGACTTGTACTTACTATTTCTTAGAGTTGTGGTTCTATCCAAGAGCTTTTGAGAGTAAAGAGTTGAATTGTGACACAAATGCCACATTGTTTATAAGAGGGAGTTGTAAGCTAAGGTTCAGTCACTTAGGTGGAGGCATCATACATATGATGTAACAGTGCTTAAGTGGAGGCATCATACATATAATGTAATAGTGCTGGACCAAGAGAAAATCACGTGGCTATGAAATTGCAAAAATTTTAAGGGCTAAGTGGCTAAAGTTCAAAACGATATGTGATTGACTGTAAGCTTACATATCACAAAGGGAACAAATTGATAGTAGATTCCCTTAATAGAAATTTATAGTAAATAGATTGAGCTTTAATGTATTTACTAGCGATACACTTGAATTACTAAATAGATTGTTAGATAAGAAAAGTTTATCTCTTCACTACCTTATATATAGACTGGAGGAACATAAAAATATTTTTATGAAGCCAAATAATTCACCCCAAGATTCACCAGAAGACTTAGTGGGAGTTTGTCCTTAGTGGTGTTTGCTTACAACAACACAATTCACACGTCCACGAGGAAGGTGCCATTGGAGATCATCGAGGGCGTCAGAAATGGTCCACCCATTCTAAGCACCAAAGATAAGATTTTTGAAGCAGATTTGTATACATAGATTCTAGACACACTACTTTTGCCAAGGTATGCGAGGCTTTGGAGAAGTCTCAAGCATGGTATAAGAAGGCACTAGATAAGAATCGACATGACTTGTAGCTCAAGAAAAATGATTGGGTGCTACTCCGGTTTGAGAAAGCATGCCTACAAAAACGGAAGGGTAAGAAGAGGCTTTTTCTGAAGCTAAGTATGCAATACTATGGACCTTTCTAGATACAGGAAAAGATAAATGATGTGTCCTTCAGACTGAAGTTACCAAATACTTGGAAGATTCACAATGCATTTCATGTGAGTCTATTGAGACCTTTCAAAGGTGGAGTGGCAGTGGACAAGGGTCCAAACAAGCAACCAGAAGTGGAAGAGACAGAAGAGATACTCATTCTAGAACAAGTAAGTTGACACCACGGTATTTGGTCAAGTTAAAGAATTATTTGGCTCTTGATGCCAAGTGGATGGAGGCGGAGGACTCAGCAGATACTCTCAGATACTAGAGCTTTCTCTTGAGGCTTTTGGTTTAGCACCGACTTTGCCAAGCGTTACCGACTAGTCAGTAGGTTGAATCTGGTGCGATGCAGACTGCACAAGAGGGGAGTTACTCCGCTCCTTCGTCACTGATTTCTTTTGAGATTTTAGGGATACTGATAGGCTGACAGTATTCTGTTGAATGACTTTATGTAAAAGTACTTTGAAATGGGAATTCCTAAAATGAGTATGTTACATGTGCTCTCTCATGTGTATATTGTTTGAGTATGTGTGAGAAAGATGAAATGATTGCAACATTTTATCTGTCACCTAAGGGTGATGTGAATGTGATAGTAACAAGATTTAGTAGATCAAGACATCCGTGAAAGATTAGTGCAGTATGGATGTGATGACAATGATCATTATTCTCATCTATGATCTCAACGGGGAGAATGTTCAATGACTGTCGTCTTTGTGCAAGTGTTGGATATGTGTGGTCTAGTACATCGGTACTTAAGAGTCAATGTCTACTGAACTAGTCTTTGTCCTATGTCTGTTTTGGAGTCGTAATTAAGGGTGATTACAAATCTTTCAAGAGGCGGGTATGTCACAAATTGATGACGTGGCATGGCCTAGAGGACACGAACTGGCCGAGGGACCTAAACCCTAAGAGAAGCAGATTAGGTTGTGCAAAACTTGCAGGATTTGGTGGAGGCTCAAAAGGAGGTTAGGTTTAAAAACGTAACCCTACCAACTTACAGGAATTGGTCGAGGGGCCTAAACCCTCAATAAATAAAGCAAGGCCTAAAAATTGCGTAGAGGTTGATGGTGTGGCAGCTATACCGATTTCGATGAATCACGCTGCTGATGTCGAAAGCCGTACAAATTTCCGCAAATTGCGCTGAGCTTTTTGGCCCAGTAGCTTTTAAGTGCAACTTCTCATGTAACTGCTTTTGAGTTTGGCCACGTGTCTTTATAAGCGTACTGAGAGCCTCTCTTCTACTCAAATTAGCCTGGGAGTAGTGCGAGGAGGAGGACCCCTAGACATTGTACTTTGCAAAGCATAATAAGAAAGAAATCTTGAGAAGGGGCGCCAGTCTGTACAAAGCGCCTCTCTGCTACTCATATTAGCATGGGAGCAGCGTGAGAAGGAGGACCCTCAGACATTGTACTTTGCGAAGCATAATAAATTATAATAAAGAAATACCGAGAAGGGGCACCAGTCTTTGGGGCCAGTGCGTCTGGGTGCGAACTATGCCATGCCGTGTCGACTCTCTCTCTCTCTCTCTCTCTCTCTCTCTCTCTATCATTTTGTCATTTTTGTTATTTTGTCCATAGTATTTTATTTTGTCATTTTGTCATTCTTTCATCTTGTTACTCTGACTTTGTATTAGATCCACCACATTGTAACTTTCTGGTTTTATGGGTCACTTTGGCCTTTTGAAGACGTTTATATAACATTTCATTTCATTTCATTTCATCTTTGTCTCTCTCTCTCTTCTCTCTCTCTCTCTCTCTCTCTCTCTCTCTCTCTCTCTCTCTCTCTCTCTCCTCTTCAAGTTTTGCAGAGTTGTTTATAGTAGATCTTTGGCTTATAGTGTCCAAGTCTATTACAAGAGGCATTATCATGACATTTTATCTGTAAAAGAAGCCATAATGTGGTATCTTAAGTATCAATGATTAATTGTTGAACAGACCATACCTTAATTGCAGTAAAGATTTTCCGATGTGACATTGGACCGGGGAAAAATGTTATTTTCAACCAGTTTTTGGCATATTGGTTTCTTAACATAATTCACAGATATGACAATCTGTGTAAGAGAGATCATAGCGGGTCTTCATCATCTCCCTAGGGGGCTACCTAAAAACATGATGAAAGAGGACCCTCTATATCAGCTATGGGGCTTTAGCTGTTGCTAGCATGGTTGTTAGCTAGATATGGAGAGCCATAAGCAACACACCTGTTCTTATTTTACCTACAACTCTAGCGTAGTGTAATTTGTTTGTAGAAGGCCATCTTGATTCTTCGTATGTTGATACATACATACATACATAGATACATACATATATATATATATATATATATATATATATATATATATATATATATATATATATATATATATATATATATATATATATATATATATATATATATAGAGAGAGAGAGAGAGAGAGAGAGAGAGAGAGAGAGAGAGAGAGACGCAATGTTATATTAAGGTCATCAAAAGGCCAAAATGACCTATGAGATCAAAAGGTTACATCCACTTGTGACTGTTTGGGGAACATAAAAATACAAATAATTGAGGGTACCTAGTGCAGGTAGGTATGTAAGCCTACCCTACATCATCAGCATCAGATAATACAGCATCTCAAAACATATGGGAAGGAGAACAATCGCACGAAGGTGTACAATGGAGAAAGTATACAATGGTGATCAACCCACGAACTCTCTTATGGGTCTTTGTAGCATGGCCTCAATGTCCTCTGTAGTCAACTGAGAGGCGTGCTCAATATCGGTCAATGATGCCCTATAGCCTCCTATGTTTTCCAACAAATTAACATGTTTTGAAATTATTGTGATATGCAAATTACTTATAATAGTAACCCATGTATTATTATTTGCTTCCATGTTCATTAGCTTCATAAAGTCAATAATCAGAGCCATGTGAAAATTTTCTTTAGTATTCATGTTGGCATGATTGTATATTTGCAATTAGAAAGAATTCAATACAATCTTGGACAATTTATGTTGTCCTTAATGACATGGGACTAACTCTATGTCAATATGTTTTAAAATCTGAAAATGAGTGTAGTTTGATAAGAATGTTTTACAAGCCAAGTTCAAGCCTCACTTGGATGTTGTTAGCGAGGCTAATAATCATTTGAGGCAAACACAATGTCTTTCTCTCTAAAATAATTGGAGCACCAACTTAGACTATATATTGAATGGAATGTCAACACACAATTACCAATAGTGTTAGTCATGGCCTATTGAAAAACATTGTGATAATGCTTTGAATGCGATGTATACCAAATGTGGTGTTCTCGATGAGCAACTTGTTCGAGATGTCTCTTGATCTGCATATATATGGCTCTAAAAACATTCACCAATGATCTCCTTGATTTGAGAAAGTGCAATAATGGGAAGTTGGTGATGTTGTATGGAGCATTGAAGCCTACTTTGGTACCAAATGTTGGAATAAGGGTTGCAAAAGTGCACACACAAAGCTTGGAGAAGAACCAAAAGCTCAAGGGCACCCAAAGATCTAGTATCACATAACATGCAAGTATAGAGATTAGCTAGCCCTAGAATATGGGTGCATATATAATGCATTGGAAAAAGAGTCTCCTATCAGAAATCCTACGTTTGTTAATTCATGTCTCTACCAATATAGTAACAAACGTATGATCACAAAAGAATGACATGTAGCAAAAGCAATTGGAAAATAGGGTAGTTGGTCTTGAAATGCACATACATACCTAATTGAGCACTTTGAAACAATGCAAACGTGTAGGCAAATGTCCACAAAATTTTGAAGCTAAACACACATCAGAGGAGAGTTAGGCATGTTATGTTGACATTGGACTGCATAAGTTTCATGGTTTGTTTCAAAGTATAGTGAGATTATGGTTGATTTTTTAACGCCATATAGATGTACTAAAGCGTTTATGTGTGCATGCAAATGTGACTGGGAGTGGTAACCATAAGCAATGCAACCTAAACATAGATATAAATAGGGAAATAATTATCAAGATAAACTATGCATGATTAGCAAACATAATTTGAAGTGTTAACACAAGGTGCTAATGAAAAGGCATCCTTGTTATGATGCGTTTGGGAGTGCTAAAGAACGATTAACAAACAAAATTAGAAGAGTTAACACAAGATGTGAATGAAAAGGCATCCTTGTTATAATGGTTAGTTCCAAGAGTTCTAATGTGATTCCAACATGTTACATTTTCCTCCTTGTAACTACTAAAATCTAGAAGAGGGTTAGTTCCAAGAGTTCTAATGTGATTCGAACATGTTACATTTTCCTCCTTTAGAGGTAGGACAAAGACATCCCAAAGCTCTAATGCAATGCCAACATGTTATGTCTTTCTCCTGTGGAGGTATGAAAAAGACATCCCAGATTGAAAGAAGATATAGCCACAAAAATGAATTTATAGTTGTTTGACTATCTGAGCTCATTTATTTTTTTTGGAGGTAACTTAATCCTTCAAGCATGTGAAACACTTTGTAGTAGGAGATTGGATGGCATTTAATGCTCAGACCTACCAAAAGTGATAGCTCATGGCCTACTCACATGTGATGGATTTAAAGACCGGCTAATGATAGGGCTTACGATACAATGAAGACAGCGTACAAGTGCCAACAATCACAAAGGCCAATCAAGGCTACACATGAGTCGAGGTCAAGCGACTTTTATGATTCCACTCAAAAATGGCGAAACAATAATTGAGCTTGTGCTCTATTGGTTGAAAATGGATTTGAATTAGTACTATATTCAAGAACTGTCAATTTCTCATGATGCCCTTTGCTCTTGGCAATGCATGTGTTATATCCCAAAAGCACATTAATAGTGCACTTCAGGTCTTCCTAGGCAAGTTTTATTTTCTTCATGACAAGCTCATCTACAACCAAAATAAGAGCACTTAGAACCTTTGAGAAAGCGTGGAAAATTAAAGGTAGCATAGCTAGCTGAAAGGCCAAATGAGTGAGGTGTGTGTGCCACACATGCGCGCGGGCACGCATGCACACAATTATAGTGTGTCAATAAATCATTTTAGAGACTGACTACTTCCCAGAGTTGTGTGGTTCTTTCCATGTCTAACAAGAGCTTTTGAGAGTAAAGAGTTGAATTGTGACACAAACATTACATTGTTTATAAGAGGGAGTTGTAAGCTACGGCTCATGCACTTAAGTGGAGGAACCATACATATGGTTTCATAGTGGGCCACTAAAAGAGTATTAGGTGGCTCTCTAATCATATGAAATTGCAAAAATTTAAGGGCTTAATGGGCAAATTGACTTACTATAAGCTTACAAATTGCAAAGGGAACAAAATTGATAGTAGATTCCCTTAGTAGAAATTTATAGTAAATAGATTGAGCTTTAGTCGGTTGATCGTGCTATTAACATTGTTAAATAAGAAAAGTTGTCTCTTCACTACTTTATATATAGACTGGAGGAGGCTCAACATGTAGAAATAGAGAGACTTGAAAGAACATAAACATATTTTTATGAAGCCAAATAATTCACTCCAAGATTCACTATTTCTATTATTTAGAAAAGTTGACTCGAGAGCTTTACAAAATTGTTAGGTACTAACAATGCCACAACCTACAATATCATAACAGCTTGCATAGAGGGTCTTTTTATTAGCCTTGCACTCTCTAAGAGAGATCTAAATATCATGAAATCCAAATGAGATTGAAAAAGGCTTTAAATTAGTGCTATATTAAAAAACCTATCAATTTCTCAGAATGCCCTTTGGTCTTGCCTATGCGTGTGCTCTATATATAAAGCACATAAATAGCACACTTCAAGCCTTCCTAGGCAAGTTCTACTTTCTTGATGACAAGCTCATCTACAATCAACCTAAGAACGCTTAGAACAAATAAGCGTGGAAAATTAAAGGTAGCATAGCTAGCTGAAAGGCCAAATGAGTGAGGTGCGTGCATGCACACATGTGCGGCACAACACTCACACTCACACACACAAGTTATAGTGTGTCAAAAAACCATTTAAGAGACTTGTACTTACTATTTCTTAGAGTTGTGGTTCTATCCAAGAGCTTTTGAGAGTAAAGAGTTGAATTGTGACACAAATGCCACATTGTTTATAAGAGGGAGTTGTAAGCTACGGTTCAGTCACTTAGGTGGAGGCATCATACATATAATGTAATAGTGCTGGACCAAGAGAAAACCAGGTGGCTCTCTAATCATATGAAATTGCAAAAATTTAAGGGCTTAATGGCCAAAGTTCAAAATGATATCTGATTGACCGTAAGCTTACATATCACAAAGGGAACAAATTGATAGTAGATTCCCATAACAGAAATTTATAGTAAATAGATTGAGCTTTAGTGGGTTGGCCATGCTATTAACATTGTTAAATAAGAAAAGTTTATCTCTTCACTACCTTATATATAGACTGGAGGCGGCTCAACATGTAGAGGTAGACACTTCAAAGAACATAAAAATATTTTTATGAAGCCAAATAATTCACCCCAAGATTCACTATTTCTTCTAATTAGAAAAGTTGGACTCGAGAGCTTTATTAGGTACTAACAACGCCACAGCCTACAATATCACAACACTCTCTAAGATGGATCTAAATAGCATGAGGTACAAATGAAGGTTGAAAATGGCTTTAAATCAGTGCTATATTCAAAAACTATCAATTTTTCATAATGCCCTTTGGTCTTGCCAATGCTTGTGCCATAAATAGCACCTTTCAAATCATAAGCTCATCAACAATCAAACTAAGAGCACTTAGAACCGTTGAGGGAGCATGGAAAATTAAAGGTAGCATAGCTGCTTCAAAGGCCAAAATGAGTGAGGTGTGTGCATGCACACATGCAACACACACACACACACACACACACACAGAGTTATAGTGAGTGCAAAGAAACAATAACACACACACACACACACACACACACACACACACACAGTTATAGTGAGTGCAAAGAAACAATTTACGAGTCCCAGAGTTGTGGTTTTCCCCAATTCTAACAAGAGCCTTTGAGAATAAAGAGCTGAATTGACACAATCGTTACATCGTTTATAAGAGGGAGTCGTAAGCTAAGGTTGATGCAAGCATCATCATATGGTGTCATAGTGCTCGACTAGGAGAATATTCTCCTATATTCTCCTAGTCTAGGTGGCTCTCTAATCATATGAAATTGAAAATTAAGGGTTAAATGGGCAAAGTTCAAAACCATATCTGATTGACTATAAGCTTACATAACGCAAAGGGGACAGATTGGTAGTAGATTCCCTTAATAAAATTTATAATAAATAGATTGAGCTTTAATGAATTTACTACTTGAATTACTAAGAGAAAATTTTAAGCTAACCTCCATATTCCTAAATTTAGGAATCCATAGAGAACAAGTACCCTAGTCCCAATGACAGTGAAGCATTGAGTACTCTAGATACATTCAAGTGGAAACAATTTTCGGTAAATGACAGCTATTTACTCTACAAAGGTAGACTATGTATCTCATCAAATTGAGCACACAATAAAACTTAATCATAAAATAATTTTATGTACACGATACAACCCAATAATCTATAACAGCATCATTCTGTTATTCAAAATATATAATTACACACCTGAACACAAAGAATATCAGCAGACAACAGCAACCAAATGAACTGTTGCTCAAATCTTTTGGGATCACTTGGATCAATTTTAGGCCCTCAGATCGAAATAGAAACCAGTTTTACACCCAAAACATCCAAATTAATGCTACCGTGTATACTATAGCCAATGGATGGAGAACAATTCCATCCTTTGATACATCAATGGGTGCTGCATGTTTTCTTGCAAAATGAATTCTATCCCTCTTCAAAAGACCAGTAAGTCCCCGTAAAGAGGTATAAAAACCAAATTAGCATTAAAAACAAATTACTGAACTACTGAAATGGATCGTATAACTTTCAAATAAATGCTTTAATTGCACGAGCAATAGAAAAGGGAAAAGCTATTGTAACCGTGCTCGCACATCCTTCCAAGTGCTTGCATAGTGCGTGAATGCAAAGTTTGCTTTGTTGGATGAAGGTGTCAATGTGTGAAGAGAGAATTGAGGTAGAGGAGGAGAATAGGTTCTATGCACATGCGCACTACCTACACACTACATAGCAAGACACACCATAGCCACTAACTTGAAGCTAACGGTCTCCACCTCCATTCTCCTATGTTTTTGATATTTTAAAACTCACAATTATCTAATTGCCCAGCAATAATGTGTCCCTGACCATAACCACAAGATCAAGATGAGCTTAAATATGGTGGATTCCCAAAGCTTCACAGAAGTACCAAAACTTCTCCTTTCTAAGAGATTTCGTGACGATGTCCACTACTAGATCATGTGTCTTCACAAGCACCCAGTCAATCTCTCCTTGGAGCTCACACACAGTCTCTATCTCTATTATCTCTTATGCTTTTGGTATTTTACAACTTTCACTTAACTAAGTGTCCAGCCATAATGTGCAACCGTAACCACATTAGAATATCTTTTAACAATGTGAGCCATAAAACTGAACACTGTTCAAATTGAAGCTGGAAGAGTTGAACTTAATCTCACTGGTTCAGATTGACTCTGCTTCAATCTTTAGTATCGAAAACAAATCACCTGCAAACACATTTCTCATCACAAGACAATACATCCATGGGCGCCATTGTGCGTAGAACTAACACCTCCACTCTAATCACCAGCCCCCAATAGTGGTGTGTGGAACTAGGTGGTGATACATGATTAAACTTGAACTCTTAATACTTACATGACAAAGGCTGCGTCCACAAATAGTGGAAGCGTACTTGCAAGTAGGTACTTTGTAGTTTGTCCAAGAGCTCCTGAAACAGCAAAACACGATTTCTGGCCATCACACCTGCTCAAATTAAGAACAATATTCTAAAGATAAGCAACAAAGGCTAATTAGCACAAAAATTTGATATAAAATGATTATCCCACTCATAAGCAAAGTCTTGAATGGTAACCTCTAAGCATCATTGAAGAGTGACCGCACCTGTGGACAGTCACCATATTTGTAAAACTCCATCATGCAACCTCTTTTTTTGACCCAGTCTGAAATCACCATTTTACATTCACTTCAGGCTCGAACCTTTGAAATTCACTGCAGTCCAGCCTCCGACACAAAGGATAACATGAACTTCATTGACAACACAATTTCTCTGTTTTGAGGTGCTGTATGATCTGATTGCACTCTTCCGCCTTTCCCTCTTGCTTTAAGCTTGTCAGTAATGTGACAGCTGATTTCGAATTAGGAGAAAACCCAGCTTTTGTTAAGTTTTGGAAAAGTTGAAATGCTGTGTCAGTATCATTTTTCGTGCACAACCCTTCGATTAGACGAGCACATGACACTGGCTCAGGCATCCATCCATCCGCAAGCTGATTTATCACCACAGTATACGCAAGTTCAATCCTCTCATGGTCACTCAAAGCGCAAATCACTTGAGAATAGACTTCTCCTTTATAAGTAAACCGCTTGAGTGATAGTTCATTCAGTAGATCACAAGCTAAACTAATCCTTTTAGCTGTACAAAAATCCTGAATAAGAACATGAATTGTGATGCTATCGATGATAAAACAACCTGCAGGCATCAACTCCAACATATTGATCACATCCTTCCACATGAGCTCTTCTCGCTTGCCGAGACTGCTCAGAAATGTATTGAATGTGACAACATTGGGCACAAACCCATTTTGTAGCAGCTCCCGCAAAGTTTCAAAAGCTCCATTGACATTGCCAACTTTCAACAAAAGTGCCATTAGTGTATTGTTTGTGACAGCATCTTTCTTCACACCTTCTTTGTCCATTCGCAGCAGCAATCTTTTGGCCTCTTCTAGATTTCCCTCCTTGCAAAACCCATCTAAAACTGTGTTATACGTGATTGTTGTAGGTGGACATCCCTTTTGGACCATGCGCTGCAAAAGATTATAGCCTCGTCTTGCTCTTCCCAACTTACAAAGGCCATGAATGATGCTGTTGAAGGTGACTGTATCAGGTCGACAATTCTCTCGCCACATTTTGTGGAACAATTTAAATGCATTGGACAGCTGGTTCTTGCTACAATAAGCACTTATAAGTATGTTATATGTTTCCACTGCCGGGGTGCATCCTTTCCGAGTAGCATCTTGGAATAAATCCCAAGCTTCTTTGAGTTTGTGGGCCTTGCAGAGTCCATTGATGAGAGTGTTGTACGTAACAATGGTCGGAATGCAGCAGTGATCCAGCATCTCATCAAAAAACCTGTAAGCATCATCAAGCTTGCCCTCCTTACAAAGAGCATCGATCAATATACTATATGAAAACACATTTGGAACACATCGCCTCGCTCCAAGCTCAGAGAAGAGCTTCATAGCTTTTTCAAACATTCCAAGCTTACAGAATCCATCCATTACAGCACTGTATGTAACAATGTCGGGACTTTCACCAGCCTTTTGCATATCATCAAGAATAATTAGGGCTTCATCCATTAACCCTGCCTTGGATAGCCCAGCAATGAGAGAGGTGTACGCGACACGGTCGGGAAAATGTAGCATTTCTGCAAATTTCTCCAGTAAAACACGGGCCTCTTGCAGCTTCCCACCTTGACCTAATCCTAAAAGCAGAGAATTGAAGGTGACCTTATCAGGGCGTAAACCTTCAGAAAGAGCCTTGTGGTAGATTTTTTCTGCTTCATTAACTAGGTTAGCTTTCACAGCAACAGCAAGAGCAGCGTTAAGTGTAGCCAAGGCAGGCTTGCAAGAAAAGTCCGCCATCTTATGAAGGGTCTCAAGGGCTTCATTCACCATAGAATGAAGCCCGTAGCTTTTTATCATGACAGTGAAAGCTTCCGAAGGAATGGGAACCTCCTTCTTGTGCATACCTTTGAGGACAAGCCAAGCTTCATCGAATCTCTGCATGTGAGCAATGCGACGGATGATGAAATCACATGGACGCAAAAATCTGCGACAGCATGCATGGCCGGATTGAGTTTCATAGATCTGTTGCTGGACAGACCAGATGAAGAAGCGGAAGGCAATACGCAAATTTTCCTGCAGTTTTAAGGTATCGAGGATATGGAGGGGAGTGAGGGTGACAACAGACTTTGAGAGGCTTTTCTCTACGCGAGAATTCCACTTGCCTTCTGCGAGGACTGCGTGCAAAGCCTGTACTTCAGATTGAAGAAGGTAGGGCAAATCATGGCTTGCCTGGGGCCGGGGCATCCAGCCCATCGTCTCTCTTCGATAGGCCTGGTACAGACGCGGACGGTCGATAGCAGGTTGCAAAGCATATGCCGAGGCTGCAATTTCTTTGGCTGAAGAGAAGGCTTGGACCCTTTCTTTCGCCAAGCTCACTCTGTTTAAGCAATGCCATCGCCATTTGTTCTTCAGCTTGCAGTAGAGCATCCCACCATTACGCGAGAATGTGGTTAGGCTAACCAGAAGAGCGCATCGGAAAGGTAGGGGTGCTCCGTTAGCCAAACTGATTGAAAATAGAATGTCGATGAATCGAGAACGGAACGAGGCAAGCCTCATGACTAAGTAACACGGGGTCGTAAATGACCCCGAACAGTGGGATCGACGGATGAGGTTGAGTGGGGGGGATTTCGAGGACAGTTGACGACAAACAAAAGGTCAACATCGGGTCGCGAGCAGGAATTGAACCCGAGCGATTGCGGGGGGGAGGCACACGCTCTATCCACGTGCACACAAGCGTTTGGTTGTCCCAAGATACGAAAACATAAATATATAAATTAAACGAAAATGTTGAAAAGTAAACTAGGACATAAAAAGTAAATTTGAACACATCGAACGACTGAGTGCCTTTTTTATATTCGTGTCTCACTTCTCGCCCGTCGATCCCTCGGCTCCCACATCATTCAATACCCCGTGTTACTTAGTCCTGAGGCGAGGCAAGAGAGAATTTTGAGGACATTGAATTTTATCAGGCAATGGGCATTTCACTATGATCGAATCTTAAATAAGCTTTCAATGGACCAAGGTACATAACATAGGATGTGTGCATTTAATTCAATACGATGAGAAGACTGTGATATTCAGTGACTAGTCAAGTGCAAGCAACAAATAACAGAAGCACGTGAAACTACTATGTACCTAGTGCTAGGTCTCGTTGTTGTGGGTTCTACAATCGGGTAAAAGCGGAAGATGGATGCTTGTTACGCAAAGAATAGGTACGAACGGTTATAAAAGTAGTAGTATAGTGTTGAAGGATCTCAAAGTATTCTCATTATTGTTATGTATGCTTCCATTCTTATGTTATAGAAAAAAAACATGCAAGACTCTCTACACAGGGGAACGTGCCATTCCACGACAGCATGCAAATTTTGGTGTGTTCATTGCACTGCGTTCTGAGTGATCAAGAGTAAAATGTGATAGTAGTTATTCACCACATGCTCAAATATCTCGTCTATTCAAATATTCGAGACTTGTGTCTAGGCTGACTGCAATGAAATATAGAACTGTAAGGAAGGTCGGAAATTTAAATAGGAAGCATGAAGAAAGATTTTCCTAGCTTTCAACCATTTACAATTAAAATTAAAACATTTCAGGATTTGTGAGCACTTGCATCAATCTAAGTACATTGCTATTTCACAACAAAGGTTTAGCGTTTTTAGAAATTTGACTTCGCATCGCAGCTTGCTTGCCACGACCAAGGTAGACATATCTTATAATCAATGCAAATAATTAGTCGTGAATTCTTAGGCAATCAGAGGCCTGGCAAGGAAAATATGCAAGTGGATCCAAAGGACATGGCAGATCAAATTCTTCAAGACTAATCTATTCCTTGGTGGCAAGAAGATAGGTAGCCCGGGTCTTCTTATAATCACTCAAACTATAAGGTACTTCTTCTTTCACCATATATGGCAAGTGAGGAACCTTCGTGTGTTTGAGGGAGACCTTGATGTGGCAAGCTTCTCAGAGATTATTCAAGAAAGCAGAGAGATGATCTATACACTTGGAAGCAAGCAAACTGGTCTAGGGCTAGCCATGCCATGTTGTCAACTTGGGAGAAGTAAAAGCCTAGAACTGTAGTTCGCGCCTATTATGCCTTGGTGGGAGGCGGTAGACATCCATGTTGTAATCTTCAAGCACCTCAAGGCTCGGCCTGAGCTTGAGGCTATTTTGTAATTTTATGTTGTGCTCAATACAATTCACTCACAAATTGTGAGTTGACCATACATCGTGCCATTTCCGTAAGTGACATGTTTTTCCTCTCAGCAACACCATTTTGTTGAGGCGTATACGGCACTATACATTGGTGTTTTATCCCACAACTAGCCAAAAATGCATTAAATTCATGAGACATATACTCCCCCCCTCGATCTGAACGGAGGGTGCCCATAGTACATTTCAAGACATTTTCAGTCATAGCCAAAAATTGTTTGAAGCACATAAACACTTCGGACTTCGCTTTAAGTCGATACACCCATGCATGCCTGGAGTAATCATCAATGAAAGTCATGATGTAAAGGTAATTTCCAAGGATGGAGTTTGCATGGGCCTACAAACATCGCTATGCACAAGCTGCAACCTGCATGTGGCCCTAACTGAACCATCCTTTGGAAACTTCGAACGTTGCATCTTACCCAAAATACAGCCTTCACAAACATGTTTGGCAGGTGCTTCAAGAGGCAGCAAAGAAGCAACCATATTAGATTTCTGCAAACACAGCAAATTGGCAAAATTCAGATGTGCAAAACGTGCATGCCAAAGTTTTGCATCTGAAATAGCCTTAGAATCCACAACAGCATTTGCAAAATTGTACCCACACTTGTCATACAAAGTGAGCTTATATAGCCCACGGCGTAAAATGCCAGATGCAACAATTTCATCACCAAAACTGAGACCATGTATTGTACATCTGTCATCCAAAAATTTGACTACAAGACCAAGTCTAGCAAGTGCAGATTTAGACAAAAGATTCTTCTTGATCCCAGGTATATACAATGCATCAACAAGTGTGAAAGAACTGCCATTTGCAGCAGTAAGCACAAACTTTCCAACTCCCTTGACCGGATAAGAGGCATTGGTGGCACAAGTGACCGAATTCCCATAAGGGACATCCTTGAGAGAGGTAAACAAGTCATGATGAGAGGTATTGTGCTTTGTAGCACCATTGTCAAAGTACCACACATGAGCATTTGCAAACTGACAAACATGCATCATGGAGAGAAGGATCATAAGTACACTCTGCACTAAAATCCCATTCTACATCAACATCAACATCACAGTCTCCTTTCACCAAAGACTCAACAATATCTGCATTTGTAATGGAAACAGCATTTGTAGTGGAACCATCGTCTTTCTTCTTAGCCTCTTTGGCCTTCAACTTAGCATACTGCTTGATCAAGTGATCATTAGCTTTACAATAATGGCAACTCGTCTTCTTTTTGCCCTTATCACCAAAAATCCCAAACGAATTGCTGCGAGCAGAAGCATTAGGAACAAGAGATTTACCACTCGCAGAAGAACCATGAGAAGTGGCTACATTGTTGTTACCACCTTTTCTTTGAGTAGCAATAAAGGCCTGTTCAACTGCACACTGTCTACTCCTGTTTTTTTCTAGAAAGTGACTTTGCAACATCAATGTGAATAATGCATCAAACTTGACAATTTCTGGATGTCCTTTGGTCATAAGTCTCCAAGTACTAGCAAAAGTTTGGTAAGAATCTGGCAAAGCATCAAGAACAGTCTGCACAAGGGAACTGTCAGAAATGACTTCCTTTGCAAAAAGAAGTTGCTTATTGATATCCTTGACACCAACAAGGAAAGTGTCCATATCATCTTTCTCATGCATAATCTTCGACTCCAGCTCTTTACGCAGCAATGCAATTTTTGCCTCATTGCGACTTGCATAAGACCAGACAGAATATCCCAAACGTGTTTTGTAAATTTTTTGAACAAATGTGAGGAGTAATAGTGCGCTTCATAGACAACGCAATCAATGCATGAGCCTTTGCATCTTTTACATCCCAACAAGCTTGCTCAGCCGGGAGGCAAAATAACTCTTGGTGCAGCAATCCTACCACCAAAGCCTGCAACATCCTCAACGTCGCCTACATCCTCAAAACGAGGACGTACATCAATGCCCTACACAATGTTCCAGGCACTCTTTGACACACAAACATGTTGCATCATGTAAGCCCACATAGGGTAATTGTCCCCATCTAATCTATCCTTAGCAGCAAACATCTTGAACACAATTGTGTTCAAGTGACAACAACACAGCCATGGAAAATGCTGCACGTGATTTGAAAACTGCCCAAAAGAGGAGAAACAAAGCGGGAACAACACATGCTATATAGCACAAACTGTAGTAGATTGTAAGGGACCTGTTATGAAAAAAGGGCACTAACAAAAATTCTACACAAAATGATGAAATTGCATGCACAACACTACTTGTAGTGGAAACAGAGACCGAAATGAGCCCGAATCAAAAATTTGAGTAGACTTAACTCTACGAGCTCTCTCGAACTATTTGTTGACCTGGTGACGCTCACCAAAGCTCACAAAAATCGGAGAAAGTGAGCAGGCATGTGCTGGAGTTGCTGGTGACTAAGCCCGAGAGGACACAACCTGCTCTAATACCAATTGTTGGAATTAGGGTTGCAGGAAAACACACACAGGTTGGAGAAGAGGAAGGAAGCACAAGGCACACAACAAAGAGTGTATTACTTAGTGTGAAATGGAAAGATCAGTTAGCCCTAGAGTGATGGGCGTATATACAATGCACAGGGGGAAAAACCTCCTAGTGAGGAAAAAAATGCCCCAGCGGTTCTAAGCGTGTTCACACACATCACTACTACATGTATATGGTAACAACAAAAACTTCATCTTTCCTTTTCAAGATCTAGACCCACACCTTCCAAGTACGGTCACCTATGAATGTTAGGAAATATAATGCCCCCCTAAAGAATGTATGCAATATATGCCCACATAGATCACTATGTGCCAAGTCTAGGGGACTCCCTAACTCTCTATTCAATGGCAAAGTGGTAACCCTAGCCATATATGTGATACTCACATAAGCTAGAATCAGAATGGTTTAAGATAGGTAAGTAGCCCAAACGTTGAAGTTGTTTCACTCCTTTTTTATTGATATGACCAAGTCGGCTATTCCGCAACTCAGTAGAAGGCATCTAGGAAACATAAATGGAATTCTCTTTCACAGAAGAGACATACAAAGAGCACAATGAGCCAAGTTTTTGGCCTTTCAATATGATCAAATTTCTGTTGCTAATCATCTAGGAACCATTGCCAAAATTGTACTATAGCCTAAATCATCAAGCTGGTTGGTTAGTTTTTAGTCAACTTGGACACATGTCTGACACCTCAAAGCATAAACTCAGTGTCGTTATGCATACACAACTTCACATCTCCAATGCCACAAATGTCAATATGAGTCACCAAACTTGACCGAACCATGCATAGGACCATAACTGGAGAACCATTCCCTATGGGGAGTAGCATAGAGATTGGCACCTGAGTCTGTGATCTAGGTTTATGCATAACACTCATCAAGAGCCAATAATGCATCTAGACTCAAATTGGCAATGAATACCAAGACATATGAGAACTGCGACATGTCATGAATAAACTCACCTGGTGGAGACTCAACTACATTGAGCTCCTTGATCTTCACACTGCTCTTAGGTGGGTCAATCTTGACAATGGATTTACCTTTCCATGTTGCAAAATGTGGAAATCTTTCTTCAAATGGCCTTTCTTGTGGCAATGATAGCATTCTACATTTTGCAGGTCACGTCCATGACTCTTGCTACGAGCATCTTGCGATCCTATGATCGACTGCGACTACGATTGTGACCTCTTTGCCTAGGATGACTATCGCTAGCCACATATGCATTGACATGCCCAATAGTGTCAGGATACTGACGTCTAATCTCTTTCATGACAAAGCACTAGTAATATCACTAAAAACAAGCTTAATCTTAGGGACAGAGTTACTAATGGTAGTGTTAAACGTGTCCACAATGAAGGCAAAGAACATAGCAAGAAAATAGCTTTCATTTCATCAATGATATTGAGTTCTTTAGATGTAAGTTGCGTAAACAAGCCGTTGAACTAATTGAAGTGTGAAGTGGCATTGCTGCCCTCTTTCATATTCAAACGCATAAGTTTTTTCATAAGAAAAACTTTATTCGAGGCACTTTTGCTATCCCAAGCTGACCATAATGGATCCCATAATTCCTTTGCAATAGTCTTGTCCATAATCATAAAGAAATAGACTCACTAAAGGTGTAGACAAATGGTCGCCATTGCACAAACATCAAGCTCCTCCCAATGGAGTTGTAAGGTCCTTATTGACCAAAACATCAAGCATATGTTGCTTCCATATCATGAAGTTTGTGCCATCAAACTTCTTGATATAATACTCTTTTTTCTCAAAAGGTTCAACAATAACTGACAAGAGCAAATGCAAGAGAGTGAGGCTAAGAATTTATGGCAAATTTTTTGTGGAAATTTCAATTGAGTCTTCTCTATTCAGAGATCAAAATCTCAACCAAATCTCATCCAAAACATAAAAGAGTGCTAACAGGTCATCAAATTACATGTATTGCTCAAAAGCACTATCTAAAAACTGCAAATTTGGTGTCAAAGCATCTATACCTTTGTATACATATCCTATGGCAAGGCCACAAGGAGGAATCTCTAGCAACCTAATTCACCTTACACAGGGTAACCCAGCCCCTAGTGTTCATCTTCAAAAAAACTCACACATGATCGTCACAAAAGGCTATGTAGACACAATGACTAGCCATAGTCTCAAAAACGACAGGGACTAACAATTCAAGCCAAAATAGGCTCCACAATGGTATACAGAGGCAGTATTCGCAACACAATCTATTGGTGGTCCATCACAATCAGACGAAGTAGCCTAGCGAGAACTCAAACCAACATAAATATGTCAATATGAGGACGTAGCTGACCCGACTATGCACGAAAAAGTCACATGCAAAGTCCTAACGACAATGCACTGAGGAGAAAGGTGTCACTCTCAAACCAGGAAGCAATAAAGGGATAATGCCTAAGTCTCCTATGCGGTCTATCTCTCATTCTAATGGTCGTTGCGGTGTCAAAGAACTCCAAGTGACATGAAACTTGAGATTGGGATCTCTAGGCTATGGGCAATAGGTTCCTAGCAACCAAGCCTGCAAAAGTCATCATCAAGTAGGTGAGAAACCATGACAAGAGCAAATGCAAGAGAGTGAGGATAAGAATTTATGGCAAATTTTTTGTGGAAATTTTAATTGAGTCTTCTCTATTCAGAGATCAAAATCTCAACCAAATCTCATCCAAAACATAAAAGAGTGCTAACAGGTCATCAAATTACATGTATTGCTCAAAAGCACTATCTAAAGACTGCAAATTTGGTGTCAAAGCATCTATACCTTTGTATACATATCCTATGGCAAGGCCACAAGGAGGAATCTCTAGCAACCTAATTCACCTTACACAGGGTAACCCAGCCCCTAGTGTTCATCTTCAAAAAAACTCACACATGATCGTCACAAAAGTCTATGTAGACACAATGACTAGCCATAGTCTCAAAAACGACAGGGACTAACAATTCAAGCCAAAATAGGCTCCACAATGGTATACAGAGGCAGTATTTGCAACACAATCTATCGGTGGGCCATCACAATCAGACGAAGTAGCCTAGCGAGAACTCAAACCAACATAAATATGTCAATATGAGAACGTAGCTGACCCGACTATGCACGAAAAAGTCACATGCAAAGTCCTAACGACAATGCACTGAGGAGAAAGGTGTCACTCTCAAACCAGGAAGCAATAAAGGGATAATTCCTAAGTCTCCTATGCGGTCTATCTCTCATTCTAATGGTCGTTGCGGTGTCAAAGAACTCCAAGTGACATGAAACTTGAGATTGGGATCTCTAGGCTATGGGCAATAGGTTCCTAGCAACCAAGCCTACAAAAGTCGTCATCAAGTAGGTGAGAAACCATGACCATTGTCACATCTTACCTTCACCAAAATGACGAATGAGGGGTCGTTTGGCTTCTCCTAGGGCCTACTTACCTCTATCTATGTTTAGTTTCACTTAAAACACCATTAACAACTCACAAAGAGCAAATAAACACACACGGTGACCTAGAGCTAAAACCGCTCATAGCGTTGCACACACACACACACACACACACACACACACACACACACACACACACACACACACACACACACACACACACTCAAACACAACACACAAGACATGTACACGATGCTGAGAGTGAGAGGAAACAACACAAGAAGTTTCATTAGCAATGCTCACCTGTACAAAGAGTAGTGAATGTGTCAGTGTAGGGCGTGCTCTTCACCACATAAGCTTTGTAGTTATCAAATGATTAATAATTACAAACTTTTGGCTTATATATCCAAGGCTAAACTTGGGTATTTGGCTTGAAAGAGATAATTCTTAGAAAAATGTGGTGGACTAGGCTATCTAGCCTTTCATTAAGTACAAAGTTGTTCTGATAAGATCAGATTTTGCCCGAGGTTATGAATTACAATGCTTACTAAGGCAAAAAATGAATAACTAAGTGGATAATTTTTTGTTGACTCGTCAAATTTGGTGTGAGATGGTCCTTTGCTTCAACGCTCCCCCCTCCCGGCTTCTTGTTCCTAAAAAGACTTTACTCTTTAAACAGGGGCTTTCTTTGGTTTTTTTCATCCATAAATTGTTGGAAGGCTAGCATCATCTACTGCACTTGATCCTCCTTTTGTGGCTTGTAGATTCTTGTAAGTGGGTTTTCTCGGGTGTAGGATAGAAATATTAGCCATAGATCTTTGAATAAGAGCATGAAGATTGTGGAGTCAATTTCAAAATAGCATGTGTAGAGGGCTTCCTCGAATGTTTGCATGTAGTGGCTTGGGAGGAACATGATCCTTGAGGAGAGGCCGTAGATGACCTTCGTCTTGGGGGTATCATTAAGATTGAAGATGAGACATTTTTATCCCTCCAATCATGAAGTCCATTTCACTTTTGTGGCCTCTATATTCCTGAATGTATTGATATATGTTGAAAGCATGTAGAAAATCTTTAATATCATTTTGCAGACAATGTCAGGTTTACCTCGAACCAAGATGATCATTTGTTTGCTTGCCTTCCTCATATATGTGAGTGAAGGTGCCTCTCTTGGTTTGGGGAAGACCGGGTTTTGAGCCATGTAGGGTGGGAGACAAGTAGCTGCTCGCAATCATCCCACCTTCTTCTTCTGATGATTGAGCAATATGTGGGATTAGTCTAAAGACGGCTAGAGCAAAGGAGTTTACCATTACTGCCTACTTGTTTTCCCCATGAACTTGATCTTCCATTTGGGCCTTGCCTCTTTGGTTTGTTCAGTGATCCATTCTGATAAGTCCTCATTCTTGTAGCTAGCCTAGGCATCTGGAAAAATTTCTAACAATAGCTCCTTCTTCTTTTCTATGGGAGTAGTGGTTTGTTCAGTGATCCATTCTGATAAGTCCGCATTCTTGTAGCTAGCCTCGGCATCTGGGAAAATTTCTGACAATAGCTCCTTCTTCTTTTCTATGGGAGTAGTGGATAAGGAAGTTCTGGTTCAGGACCCTCCTCTCGTAATTGCTTTGGAGTGATGTATCTTAACAATTTTGATTTCAATAAATGGTTTTTGTAGAGGAGGTTCTTGGTCACAACCTCCCTTGCTACCTTCGAGTGCTCCTTCGGTAGATGGGAGTACTCTTGGGGCATCTTCGATGGTTTAGCTAAAGTACCCACAACTATCAGGGCCTCATGCTATTTAAGCTCTTGTTATGTGTCTTGTTCTACATTTTCAAAGTCCATCTCTGTCTCCATGGGTCCTTGCTCTCTAGGAGAGAGGTTTTGAATTAGTTCTATTTTCAAAAGTCGATCTCTCAACTCCTCCACCTCCTTAAGAAGTGTCTTGATGGTTTCATCTTTTCTTTTCCCTTCTTCTGTCATTGCCTTGCACTTGCTGTGAAATGCTTCTTCGAGTGTGATTATTGTTGTCTGTGAGACTTTGAGAGTTTGCTCTAAATCTATGATCTGCTTTTTGGAAGCGTCTGTTTTAGTGCTACTTTCAAGGATAAGCATGGGGTCTTCTATGAATGCCTTCAGTTGTTGTCGGTTTTGATAAACTATTCGGCCTTCTTTTTGTTCCAGGGCAAGCTTGTTGCTTTGTGATATAACTTGTTGCACTTGCCTAGTCATGCTTCCTTTTCATAAAGCTGTTTGTATTTTGCAAGATCATCACTGATGTGCTCTATTTGGGCATCTCTCCTTTGCAAATCGTCTACTAGGCTAGTGTTGGTCTCTACCAACTCTTTGTTTGCAGCCTTTGTTTTGTTCATCTCCTGCTTAATACTCACCACTGCTAGATTTCGGTCAGTGTTGTTCTGCTGCTCTTGTTTGTACCTGCGTGTTACTTGCAAAATTTCTCTGTTCATCTCATTTGCTAACCTTGAAATCATAGTTGCCCTAGCCAGATTTGACATAGGTTCTTGAAGGACAGATCCTTGGGTAGTTTCTCTTGTGGCTCCCTCTATTGTTGCTTGAGCTAATTCCTTTAGTTCCTTGATATCCTCTCTGTTTGTTGGTGTGATTGCTGGCTTAGAGGGTATCTCAATTGCTTTTTTGGTTTCATCCTTATGTGGAGCATCTTTATGTGAGTGTCTAGGCAAGGATCTTAGCCCTGCCCTCTGATGTTTTCTCCCCATCCCTTGTATCTTTGATACTACCATTAATACATGTTATTGAACTTGTGCATATGATGAGAGAGGTACACCAGCTATCTTGAGGTTTTCTTGTATTGTTAACAAGCCTTCATGCCGATCTACTTCCCTCTATATCTGTTCATTTCCATCTTTTCCTTCTTGGTCTCATCAGAGGGTTTCTTTGCGTTTTTAGCAAGCCCTCCGATTGATTATCTTGGGTTGACGATTCTCATTGTGTTTCTCGCTCCTAGCTGGGCTCTTTTATAAATGTCATTGACAAATCAACTATAGCGTGGGCCGCCTCCAAACTATATCCGACGGCAATAAAGTCCTTGATTAACTCTTTAGCCATTTCTTCGGGTGTGAGTTGTGAGGTGGGGATTTGTCCTCATAGTCTCTTTTGGGTGTTGGCTAGTTTGTTCGAAATGTTTTTCTGTTTTAGTGGTCAGGGATTCCATATGGATTAGAGTGCTAGGCACAAGGCTTGGTATTTTTAATTCTTCACAATATGTTGCCTTGCCTTATCCTCTTATTGATAGATTCGTTCCATTAAATCTGCTACATTATCTACCTGGGATTCATCAAAAGGACCCACCTTTGTAGCAATGGTTGCTTGGATTCACCTTCAGCCGACCACTTTGATTTTTGACCCGTTTGCTTCCTAATCTTTTCTTTCATCATTTCTGACAGGCTCTGCGCTTGTTCTTCTTTCTTAAGTCGTTCCGTCTTCCTTTTCTCCTGGGCAGCCTCCCTTTGTCTTTGATTTCATTCTTCCTGGTCTGTTGTTTTCTCTTCAGCTCTTCCTTAGCCTTTCTTTCCCTTTGTTCTATTCTTTGGGTATAGACAGATGTTGGTTTCCTTTCTTGAGTGGTTGGGTTTATTTGTTGAAGTTTAATTTCCTCTTTGTTAGTCTTAGATCCAACAAACTTGGAGCTGATGGCCCCTTCATCTCTGATGTACTTTGGTTGTGTTGTCCTTTTTGCTTTTGTTGGCCTTGTTGATGTAGAAGACGCGGACCCTATTTTGGGTTTTGGCTACCTCATCCTTTTGGCCCATTCATTTGACTATGGAGCATCTTTTAATGCATCTCTCTCGCCTACAAGGCATGCAATTATCTTGGTTAAGATTTCAACACCTCCTAGATGTGGAATCCTGACTGTTTGGACCTCCTTGGGCATTTGAGGTGCCTCCCATCTTCTTCCCTGCTCTTCCTTCCAAAAAAAATTGAACACCCTGAGGCCATGAGGCTGTGTTGTTGTTGGATGGACTCGTTGTGACGAAGCATGCCCTTGATCCAGTGATATTATCTAGATTGACTTGGTAGCTATCTTTATCTTGCAATTTGTAAATGCTTCGGTGCCTCGTCTTCTTTGGAGTGCTTGGACCTGTGTGTCAAAAGTAAAATCTCACGGTTTAGTGCAAGATTTTTAGTCATGACAAGTCCAGTTATGGTCAATTTTTCCCTCCTAGTTAGTTATGTCAGTATCTATGTGTTATGAGCTCTAATTTGTGCAACCATGGTGTCTATTGAGTCTTTAACTGAGCACTTTTCAATGATCTTCTTCAGTCTCAAATTATATTAGTATGGTAGTATCCTTGGTCACTGACACTGTCATCTTTCACCTGACCTATTGAGTGAACCCATACGTAGCTTCCTTTCATCTCTCTGGTTCTTTGGACTACCCACTTGATATGTTTCTGAGCTCATTTGAGGCCTCAATTTTCCAAAAAAGGTATCCTGGCAGCAACTGCGATAGCTGACATTTGTGTCCAAATGCAAACATGCCCTGTATACCTAAGAGGCTAGCTGTTCTTTCCGATGCTTAAGAATTTCCCTTGCTGGTGAGTCTTTTGCACTATTTGTTCAACTTATGGATTTTTTATCATCTTCAACTTCCTCTTGTAGCTTCCTGAGAGTTCTCATGAGCTTTCTAAATGTTACACCCTGAATTTGACCACCATGGCTATCCACTAGGAAATCATTCGGCAAAAAACATGCAAAAACACACATTTCTCTTGGATTCCTTGAGGAATTTTGCCATGTTTCATGCTATTATAGTTCCACATAAGAGTTGGTAAGCTTTAGGTATCAAAATTCTTGAATTTCCCCTAGTCTCTTCCAAGTTATGGCCATTTCCAACCTTTGAGCCTAGGATCTCTCAATTTTCCTTATTTTCTTGGTGAAACAATGGCCTCTTGGAGTTATTTATGCATCACAAGGGTGATTTTGTCCTGATGGATCTGCATGTATCAAAGTTCCCAGTTTTGACCCCTGTGGCAGCAACCACGGTCACTGCCATATGTGTCATTTTAGACCAAATTGCTTGGGCAGCTTCCTCATCCCTTTGTGCAGTTGTTGGTGCCCTGCTCCTGTCACATAAACTTGTTCCTGCTACTTGTCCAATTGTTTGTCTTGTAGGTGCTTGGCACTTGGTTTTTGTGGGGTTGAGGTGTTCATTTCTTGGGTTCATAGCATTTTGGGACTTCCTAGGAGTTGGCCATCACACTGGTATTCTCAAATTTTCTGAAGTCCTCATGTGGCAGCAACCGCATTAGCTGACAATTGTGACCAATCTCAATGAAAATGGGACTTGCTGGTTCCTCTTGATGTGTAGATCTATTTTATATTATGCACCATCTTTGTGGGTTGGGTCTTGGTCTCCTTACCTAATTTTTCTTGTCCTAAAAGGCATTTGACCTGGTTATGGTTCCTTGGGTTTTTTGAACAACTTCAACTCCTCCTCGTATATTACTTGGGTCTTTTTTGAGCTTTCTATGAAAAATTTCATGTTCGTGGGCTTAGGATTTAGTTGATCATGAGTCGTTCGGTAAAAAATGTGCAAAAAATGCACATATTTCCTTAGCTTGAATTCTAGCCATCTTTTTGCCTGATTTTTTGTTACACTAGATGCCACTAAGGGTGTTGGAACTTTTGGTGTCAAAATTCTTGACTTGGCACTACTCTTTGCCAATTTACGTATTTTTGTCTTTTCAAATCGATATGTCCAAAATCTATCTCTGTGTGAGGATCTGGTGGTCAAAATTTCTTTGATTTATACATGGGGACTTATATTGGCTAGGGGATCCTATTGGGAACTTTTCCTGCGAGTTTGGGGTGGAGTGGCAGCTACAACAATCACTGACACATGGACTTGTCTTTGATGAAAATTTAATGGGTGGCTTCCTTATGGTTTGGTGGTTATTTTGGCACCATGCACCTGTTATTTGGATGTGTAGATTGTAGTAGATCTGGTTTTTGTTGATTGTTGTACTTTCACCTGTTCGGAGGGGATCTGGTGGTCCATTCTAGCTAGGGGTGACATCCCTGGACTCCCCTTGTTGAGATGCACATGTAGGTTCAACCTGTGCTTGATTTGGGCCTAGGTGGCAGGCGCAGTAGCTGACACTCGGTGGCTATGCTTTGATTGGATGGTTCATGTGGGTTCCTTACCTCCTAATAGTCATTTTGATACTATGCATGCCTATTTTAATGGCCCCATGTGGTGGTAGTGACCATGTCTCTAGTTGTGGTATATAGGCCCTGATCTTTCCATGTGATGGGTGGGTTAGTGTTTTGCATACGTAGACATGCTCTAGATAGAGTTAGAGACTCGCCGCTAGCTCTTTTCTTCATGGTGATCACTGTGTTGTGTATACGGAAGCTCGGAAATCTGCTCGCTCATAGGTCTTTTTCTCTCTCTCGTAGGGCTCTAGTAGGCAAATGAGCGAAAGTTTCCCCCTATGTTAGTATATGTCCTAGTGCTCACATACCTCGACTCAGGCTTTTGATTCCATCACCTTTGTTGTATACATTAAACTTCCATCGGATCTTCAATTTTCGCGTTTGGACTTCGTATGCCCTAGATACGGTGGGTTTACCTTTTGGGTCGTCGTCGCATTTAGGTCAAAATTTGACATCTTCAATTTGCTTCCAAACTTTTTATGGGAGTTCTTCTTGGTATGGAATTCCGTCATTTAGCTTCAAGTTTTTTATTGATTCTCTAGAATTTGTATTGGATTTTAAGGAAGAAAATCCAAAAAGGCACTTTAAAATTGTGATAAATCCAAAATTTTACCAAAATAAAGCCAAAAATATCCACAAATTACCAAAATTTTGGTGAATTATTCCTAACAAAGAAAATAAACTTTTTGTTATATACAAAGTATCTAGGCTATTATAGGTCTATCTTCTGTGCTTTTTTCTCAATTTTTGACCATATATTCATCGCCAAAATATGAAAACATAAATATAGGGAGTATATACAAGAGTATGAGGTTATTTTTGGCCCTGACATGACCTGATCCCCCTTCAAGTACTTACAGGTATTTACTTAGCATTTGTAAAAAAAATCAAAATGCAATAAAATGCAACAAAGTTTAAACTATTGTTAAATAGTGCCCAATAATATGTATAAATCATTTTGCAATGGGTTCCATAAGCCACCGTCCTCCCGTGTCTGAGTCCTCCTAGACAAAATGGAAAGTACGATTGGAAGGTGGGTGGAGTAATATGCCTTGGTCCATATACCTTCAGTTGTAGGAGTTCAACACGGTCTTTCATAGGCATTTGGAAAAATTTCACTTGGACCTTTGTATGGGTACTTTGCTTTGGCCTCTGTTCCTGTTGTATTTGAAATGCCTTGGCCGTCCTATGGTGTTGATGTTTGTTTTGTGGCTTTACCATTGGGATCCATATCCAAGGCTGAATTCTTTGTGCTTGATATAACTCTTTGGATACCCAAATTTGCTTTGTTGGTTGTGTTGGTTGTTGAGTTCATGAATGTTTCTTTTTTGGTTGATTTGGTTGGTACCTTAGGGAGTTTGGACGTAACTCGCTTAGGGATCCA